>NW_027130976.1:1970000-1972472 GCF_026122565.2 Emydura macquarii macquarii
TCCCTGCCCTTAGGGTTTGGGTTTGGGTTTGCGGTTAGGGTTTGGGTCCCTGCCCTTAGGGTTTGGGTTTGCGGTTAGGGTTTGGGTTTGCGGTTAGGGTTTGGGTCCCTGCCCTTAGGGTTTGGGTTTGCGGTTAGGGTTTGGGTCCCTCGGTTGCAGTTAGGGTTTGGGTTTGCGGTTAGGGTTTGGGTCCCTGCCCTTAGGGTTTGGGTTTGGGTTTGCGGTTAGGGTTTGGGTCCCTGCCCTTAGGGTTTGGGTTTGGGTTTGCGGTTAGGGTTTGGGTCCCTGCCCTTAGGGTTTGGGTTTGGGTTTGCGGTTAGGGTTTGGGTCCCTGCCCTTAGGGTTTGGGTTTGGGTTTGCGGTTAGGGTTTGGGTCCCTGCCCTTAGGGTTTGGGTCCCTGCCCTTGGGTTTGGGTTTGCCCGGTTAGGGTTTGGGTCCCTGCCCTTAGGGTTTGGGTTTGGGTTTGCGGTTAGGGTTTGGGTCCCTGCCCTTAGGGTTTGGGTTTGGGTTTGCGGTTAGGGTTTGGGTCCCTGCCCTTAGGGTTTGGGTTTGGGTTTGCGGTTAGGGTTTGGGTCCCTGCCCTTAGGGTTTGGGTTTGGGTTTGCGGTTAGGGTTTGGGTCCCTGCCCTTAGGGTTTGGGTTTGGGTTTGCGGTTAGGGTTTGGGTCCCTGCCCCCGGTTAGGGTTTGGGTCCCTGCCCTTAGGGTTTGGGTTTGGGTTTGCGGTTAGGGTTTGGGTCCCTGCCCTTAGGGTTTGGGTTTGGGTTTGCGGTTAGGGTTTGGGTCCCTGCCCTTAGGGTTTGTTTGGGTTTGCGGTTGGGTTTGCCCGGTTGCGGTTAGGGTTTGGGTCCCTGCCCTTAGGGTTTGGGTTTGGGTTTGCGGTTAGGGTTTGGGTCCCTGCCCCGGTTAGGGTTTGGGTCCCTGTTTGGGTTTGGGTTTGCGGTTAGGGTTTGGGTCCCTGCCCTTAGGGTTTGGGTTTGGGTTTTTGGTTTGGGTTTGGGTTTGGTTAGGGTTTGGGTCCCTGCCCTTAGGGTTTGGGTTTGGGTTTGCGGTTAGGGTTTGGGTCCCTGCCCTTAGGGTTTGGGTTTGGGTTTGCGGTTAGGGTTTGGGTCCCTGCCCTTAGGGTTTGGGTTTGGGTTTGCGGTTAGGGTTTGGGTCCCTGCCCTTAGGGTTTGGGTTTGGGTTTGCGCCCTTAGGGTTTGGGTTTGGGTTTGCGGTTAGGGTTTGGGTCCCTGCCCTTAGGGTTTGGGTTTGGGTTTGCGGTTGGGTTTGGGTTGCGGTTGCGGGGTTTGGGTCCCTGCCCTTAGGGTTTGGGTTTGGGTTTGCGGTTAGGGTTTGGGTCCCTGCCCTTAGGGTTTGGGTTTGGGTTTGCGGTTAGGGTTTGGGTCCCTGCCCTTAGGGTTTGGGTTTGGGTTTGCGGTTAGGGTTTGGGTCCCTGCCCTTAGGGTTTGGGTCCCTTGGGTTTGGGTTTGGTTAGGGTTTGGGTCCCTGCCCTTAGGGTTTGGGTTTGGGTTTGCGGTTAGGGTTTGGGTCCCTGCCCTTAGGGTTTGGGTTTGCGGTTAGGGTTTGGGTCCCTGTTAGGGTTTGGGTCCCTGCCCTTGGGTTTGCGGTTAGGGTTTGGGTCCCTGCCCTTAGGGTTTGGGTTTGTGTTTGCGGTTAGGGTTTGGGTCCCTGCCCTTAGGGTTTGGGTTTGGGTTTGCGGTTAGGGTTTGGGTCCCTGCCCTTAGGGTTTGGGTTTGGGTTTGCGGTTAGGGTTTGGGTCCCTGCCCTTAGGGTTTGGGTTTGGGTTTGCGGTTAGGGTTTGGGTCCCTGCCCTTAGGGTTTGGGTTTGGGATTGCGGTTAGGGCTTGTGTCCCTGCCCTTAGGGGTTTGGGTTTGCGGTTAGGGTTTGGGTTGCCCGGTTAGGGTTTGGGTCCCTGCCCTTAGGGTTTGGGTTTGGGTTTGCGGTTAGGGTTTGGGTCCCTGCCCTTAGGGTTTGGGTTTGGGTTTGCGGTTAGGGTTTGGGTCCCTGCCCTTAGGGTTTGGGTTTGGGTTTGCGGTTAGGGTTTGGGTCCCTGCCCTTAGGGTTTGGGTTTGGGTTTGCGGTTAGGGTTTGGGTCCCTGCCCTTAGGGTTTGGGTTTGGGTTTGCGGTTAGGGTTTGGGTCCCTGCCCTTAGGGTTTGGGTTTGGGTTTGCGGTTAGGGTTTGGGTCCCTGCCCTTAGGGTTTGGGTTTGGGTTTGCGGTTAGGGTTTGGGTCCCTGCCCTTAGGGTTTGGGTTTGGGTTTGCGGTTAGGGTTTGGGTCCCTGCCCTTAGGGTTTGGGTCCCTGCCCTTAGGGTTTGGGTTTGGGTTTGCGGTTAGGGTTTGGGTCCCTGCCCTTAGGGTTTGGGTTTGGGTTGGGTTTGCCCGGTTAGTTAGGGTTTGGGTCCCTGCCCTTAGGGTTTGGGTTTGGGTTTGGGTTGCAGTTAGGGTTTGGGTCCCTGCCCTTAGGGTT
>NW_027130977.1:0-1963 GCF_026122565.2 Emydura macquarii macquarii
TATAGCGTAAATATCCTTAAATCAAATTTAATAAGGTCTCAAGCAACAGTTTTCTTATTTTGCCTCTCTGTACATTTTGATTGTTATCAATGGAATTTTTTTTTTTAGTTTGTGTGTGTACAGTGAAATTGACGTTGATCAACATTACTAATAAAAATCTAATCCTTCCAAGCCTAATCATAGACAAAAGGGACGACACATTGATTATACACAAATCCCACTGAAGTCAATGAAATTTGAGGGCACTACACTATCTTTCAGGAAGTCCTTGCAGAATTGTTTCCTTAGGGTATGTCCAGTGCTTCTCTCCTCCCTGTTCCCCGCTGGGAGCCAGAGGGAAGCTGCCCCAGCTTCTCGCTCTGTCTCCCAGCCAGGAGCTGACCCGCCTGGGCTTCTCAGCCTGGCTCCCAGCACGGAGTGGGGTCCAGTCGCTCAGACTTCTCGGCCCATCTCCAAGCCTGGGCCACCCAGCTCTCCGGGGGTGCAGTGGGAGGGAGAGCTGGGCTCTATTGCTCCGCTAACTGCGATGAAATTGACAAGACAGCCAACAGCCGATGTAAGGGACACAGTGTCTACACAGACACTGCGTCGCCCTAACTACACCGACATAAACTTTACACCTTTCGTGGAGGTGGAGTTATTATGTCGGTGTAATCGGGCACTTACATCGGCGGGAGGAAGGCTGTAGGATAGACACTGACAATTACGTCGACATAAGCTGCCTTATGTCGACCTAACTGTGTAGTGTAGACCAGCCCTGAGATTGTGTTTTTGGGACCTTATTTCTCAGCTTCAAAAGCCCTGTCAATTGGTTAATGCCAGCAAACCCTTGCGTTGAGTGCTTCTAACACATCCTCATATTTTGATATAACTTTGTGAGCCTTGGTAACTTTTGCAGAGTGGCTTTTGATTATTACAGTTCTTTACCTTAGAAAAAACTCAAATGGCTATTTTTTAAAATGGGGGGAGGGGTAAATGTTAGTGTATTGGGCAGCACGGAGGAATGCACAAAGGTGGGAATTATTTTAATTGTCAATTGTTAACTCACAGACTGGGATCTGCTATTAGTGTGCTCAGGAATTGACACGACTCTCGTTCGATAATGACAGAAAGGCTTTAATTTCTATACTTATAAACATATAAAATGAGCCCCCAAACCAAAAGTCCAGTATATTTTAGCTGCAAAAGCAATTATCCTCACCAATGCAGGCAAGAGGCGGTGATGGTTCTTAGCAGCTTCCCTCGAGAGCCTGGATCCGTGGTCTCAGAAGGCAGCTGGGCAAGATGGTAGTTCTTCTCAGTTTCTTGTCAAGAGTGATTCTTCTTCTCTTGAAGCTTGCCTGCTTGCTTATTTCCATTGCTTCTCTTTTATATTCTTCAATCCAATGTTTTTCAAAGCATTTTGGTAATTTACATGAGTAAACACAGGAATTCCAGAAAACAATACAAGAAGGAGAGACCCATGTGCTTTAATTAGTGAAAAGGTGCTAGCCACCTAGGTGTGTTCTTTAGTTTCAGTGTTCCACCCGTCAAACAAAGGGGTATTGGGGTTGTTGTGATTAAATTGAGCAATACCTGGGCTGGCATCCAGCCATGGGCTTTGATCATAAGGTATTTTGAGAGGTCTGGAGCCATGGAAGTCTAGCATGCCCTGCATTTAACACATTTCTGTTTACTGCATAGATGAGTTACTCCCAGAGGATAAATTCATTAGGGAAAATGGTCCAGACAGAGAGGCAATTAATAAACAGTTATCTTAATGAAATACCAGACATACTTTGAGAATAGAAAGACAGCATGGGTGTGTTGCAATGAGAAACAATCACCCCTTTTCAAAAGGGACTCCAGCCACCATTTCACATATTCTGCAATATGCACTTATTAATTTGGTAGTTTAATTTTATAAGTAGGCCCAGCTTAGCTGAAATTTCACGGTCTACACAATGGTTGGAGGGGCCAAGAG
>NW_027130978.1:0-1947 GCF_026122565.2 Emydura macquarii macquarii
GGTGTATTCTCCATCAATGATAATTTTTTAATCAAGATTGGATGCTTTTCTATAAGATCTGCTCTAGAAATTATTTTGGGGGAGTTCTATGACCTGTGTTATACAGAAGATCAGACTGATGATCACATTGGTCCCTTTTGGCCTTAGACTCTATGAATCTATGAAAAGCTAGTGACTTTGAGCCAAAGGGTTTTCCAGCTATAAATTACAGGGCAATAGTAAGATAGAGAAACAGGCAGTGTGCTAAAAGCAAAGAAACAGTGACCAAGAGTGAGAAAGAAGGGAGATGGTTTTTGGCAACAGGGCTTGAGTCAGTGGTGTCTTAGCAATGGTTTCTATAAGTGGAATGGCCTGTGTGCAGTTTTGGCCACCTCTCTGTTCAAGGTAAACAGGATTCAGAATACTCTGCATCTGTCACTAATTTCTCTCCTACAGGTAAATGTACCCACTGAAAAGCCCCCAACTCTTGTGTAACTCAGCAAAGAGGCAACCATAAGGTTAATAGCCTAATTTTTCCAGGAAAACCAAAAAGTTCAGAGGGACTGTCAGCCGTCAAGGTATGGATCTCCCTGATTCTCCTTGATGATGTCACTAGAAGAGGTTACTTATGCTGTGCAGTAACTGTAATTCTTAGAGAGGTGTGTCCCTATGGATGCTCCACTTCAGGTGTGCATGTGCCTCTTGAACCCTTCATTGGAGATTTTCCATTAGCTGTGTTGGTTTGGCTTGTGCACATGCTCTATACAACCTCATACAGCACACCGAGGGTATATATGGCTGCCTGGGTGAATCGCCCTCACTTCCTTCTCTATCCAAATGTCAAAAAAAAAAAAAAAGTAGGAAGGAAGGAAAGCATAGGGACACACATCTCAAAGAACTAGTTACTGCACGGTGCAAGTAACCTCTTCTGCTTTGAGTAGTGTCCCTATGGGTGCTCCACTTCAGATAACTCCTAAGCAACATACCCACAGGGAGGAGGGGGCTTTAGAATTTAGTCCAGAACTGAAGATAGTACCACATTACCAAGCGCTGCATCAGACCTGGTAGCATGGATTAAGGTACTGTCTTTAGAAAGAGTGTGCATTGAGGCCCATGGAGCAGCTCTACATATCTCAGACACTGGAATGTTTTTGAATAAAGCTATGGTTGTTGCTTGTGATCTGGTAGAGTGCACTCTTATCCTTTGGAGAGGTGGGGAAGTAGAGACCCATCTGCATAGCAAGCGATGACATGCCCAAAGATCCACCTCAAAAGTCTCTGGGCTGAGATGATGGACCCCTTGGATCTCTCTGTGATGGAGACAGACACCCTAGGTGATTTCCAAAATTGCTTGGTCTAACTAGATAGAAGGCCAACACCTGTTTAACACCTAAGGTATGAAAGGAGGTCTCCTGCTGAGATTTATGTGGTTTTCGGTGAAACATTGGTACATGAATGGACTTAAGACAAAGGTAAGAATTTTGAGTGTGGCTTGTTCTTGAAAAATACCATAAGTGGGGGGCTACTACTAAAAAGGCTGTCTTCATAGATAAATGAATCAAGGAGGTCAAATGGAGGTCTCAAATCAGTATTTGAGAACTATGTTGAGATCCCAAGTCAGAATACGGTCCTTATCCTGGGAGGGAGATGTTCCCCAAACCCTTAATAAATCTTGAAGACACAGAGTGAGCAAATATGGAAAACCGTTATAGTAGAGGATGAAATGTTGATATTGCAGCCAGGATAATCTTAATTGAGCTAACTGATCATTCTGATTTCTTTAGGTCCAACAGGTAATCTAGTATAGCTGGGAGAGAGGTGGATTCAGGCAAAAGAATGGCCATATTGGTTCAGACCAGGCCATATTGGTCCATCTAGCCCAGTATCCTGTCTTCCAACAGTGGCCAATACCAGGTGCTTCAGAGGGAATGAACAAAACAAGTAATCATCAAATGATCCATCTCGTAG
>NW_027130979.1:0-1968 GCF_026122565.2 Emydura macquarii macquarii
ACAGAGATATGAGCACATTTGTTCTTTGTGTTTTTGTTCGTTAGTCACAGTTTTAGTTTATCTTTCCTTAGTTGTTACTTTTCTTTGTATCTGTGTTCCAGGTGGGCTTGGAAGGGGGAAGGCCTGCAGAGACGTTGAGTGTTTGGTTAGACAGGATTTTCAATATTTGACTTCTCTTGAGAGTGCCCATATGTCTTCTCTTTCATGGGGTTTTCTGAGAGAGTTGTAGGTTTTCTCCCCATAATGATGAAAGGGTGCAAATTCCTCGTGAAATGATTATACTGTTGGGATATTATTGAGTTATTGATGATGTGTTGAGGGACAAAGAAACTCAGGTGGTGTCTATTTATTATTTTAACTCACACTGCATACAGCTTTTACATATTCATTGCATCTCCCTCAGTTCCAGGATATTAGAGTGACAAGGTGGGTGAGGTAATATCTGTTATTGAACCAATTTCTGCTGAGGAGAGAGATTAGATTTCGAGCTACACAGAACTCGTCTTTCCCAGACCCTACCAGCTCTGTGTGGCTCAAAAGCTCATCTCTCTCATCTAGAGAAACTGGTCCAATAAAAGATTTTACTTCACCCACATTCTCTATGTAAAGCTGTGTCAGTCTGGCTATGGTGGAAAGACTGCTTTGAAGAGAAACTTTTCCCAGCATTCTCTAAAGAAAATCTAACTCATGGAATCATAGAAGATGAGAGTTGGAAGAGACCTCAGGACGTCATCTAGTCCTACCCCCTGCTCAAAGCAGGATTAACCCCAACTAAATCATTCCAGCCAAGGCTTTTTTCAAGCCAGGACTTCAAAATCTCTTTGGATGGAGACTCCACCACTCAGCGTAAGAGACCAAATCTGGATTCCATGGAAGTTGCTGGGGTTTAGCCCCTCACTTCAAAGTGATTAGGATTTGGCCAATAGCCTATATACACAAATCATCCAGATTTGGCTGAGAGCTCCCTGGGGAAAGTGAGTGTGATGGAGATGAAAGGGTCTGATTTCCCAACTCATCTAGATCACCACACACGTAGACTAGACCCTCTGCAATCATCAGTTTAATACTGATGAGGTTCTGGCCCAAAGTCTCTGCACTCAGTAAAGACCTAAACACTGGTGTAAGTTACTTGACTGGGGTCATTTTGTTCTAGCCTGGGTAAAGGTGGAAAAGTGCCATCACACGCTCTGATCTGTTATTCCATACACCATCGCGAGTCCATCTACTCACTTCCAAGCTGAGAAAGTGTCTCAGAGATTGGTCTGTTAGTAGTATTAGGATACCATCTTTGTGCATGATTGTGTACATTACATATATGACAGAGAAAGCATGTGATTAGACAAAGACGCGGACAGATAGGACCATTCCTTGTCCTAATACAACTTCATGATAGATTTCTATTTAATTGTGGATTATGTTAGCTAGGTAGTGTGATATAGTGAGGGCAGAAAGCTGTAGGAAAGTGATTTATGGCAGATACGTAAGCCTCAGAATGCTCAGAGCTCTGTTCCCTGCAGAGTAGCTGAGTCTCGTTAGGGGGCAATTAGGAGCAGCTGAGCCAATTAGGGACCAGCCAGGTGCTCCATAAAAGCCCTCCGCCCCAAACAGACAGTTCATGAGCTGGGAGGAGTAGGAGTGCCGTGCTGAGCTGTGTGTAGGAATGCTGAGTTGCAAGGAGGAACAGACCAAAGTGCAGAGATCCTGTGGAGGAACAGGCTGGAGAAAGGTACCAGGCTCAAGAAGCCAGAAGTGGGGGAAAAGTAGCCCAGGGGAAGAGAAGTGCAGTTGGGAACACGGTGCCAGCAGCACCTAGCTGCTTCTCATAGGGCCCCTGGGCTGGGACCCGGAGGAGCGGGTGGGCCCGGGTCCCTACCCCCTCCTCGGGGAAGATGGGGTGACTAGAGACGCCCTGACCCACTACAAGCAACCAAAGCGTGAGACCCGCTAGGGGGAGGTCGGCTGCCTGCC
>NW_027130980.1:0-1938 GCF_026122565.2 Emydura macquarii macquarii
AACAAAGGATCTGCAGCAATTATTATCAGTGAGACCCTTACATTCCTATGTTAAAATTATCTGAGAAAAAAAATGGGGCATTCTTTTTGGGAAAAAAAATGCCAAGTGTTCCTTAAAACTTTAGACTACAGTAGCTTCTGCCTTCTCTGTGAAATAATGCCCTAAAAAGAAAAAAATGATTACATTTAATTTAATTACATCTAATGGCAAATGCGTCTAAATCCCTGATGTTGTTATGAATATTTCAGCCAATGACTTAACCCTAACATTTATCTTGCTAGGTAAGGCCTTATTTCACATTAGATGCAGGAAACCTCATTTATTTTATGGAAGTTTCTCATTGCTCAAGTTACTAATAAATAAACATGGATGTCCTCAGATAAGAATGAAAAGTTAGAGGCTTATAACATTTGAGAAGTTTTTCTCTACTCTTGCAGTGGGTGATAACAGAATCAAGACAGGATGGAAGAGTCTGGGGATTTTCCTGTAGATATTGGCAAATGACTTCATGTCATACCAAAATGTTTTCGTTTTTCCTTTGTTTCTTTCAGCAAAAGAAAAGAGGGGAAAAGTGCACATTTCTGAAGGCAGATTGCTTGCTTTATTTCTTATAAGTACATATCAAAATAAAACCCTATAGCTTTGTCTGTCATCTCCCCTTAGTACATTAGATTGCTACAGTCATTTTAGCCAACACACACATTTCTTACATCAGTCTTGGGAACTAAAGGATGGATGCTTTCCTACTTCACTAGTTATGAATTCTCTGCTAGTCAAAACAGTCCAGGCTCTAAGTAATTGTTGATTAGTTGTGTTGATAGTGTAACTAATGAAGGTTGATCGATGACTAATGAACGTTGATAAGGTACTTGGAGGTGAACAGTTTCACAGATTTCATTAAAAAGCTATAGGCTCAATATAACATATGTACTGTTGATGAGTTGACTGTCATGACTATTTTTGCTTGACAAGTATCTACTACACATGTGTATAGAAAGAACTGATTTCTATTGTTCATTTATGTAAAATGAACCACAGACAATGCACATTTTTAAATAAGTATTTTATGCATATACCCAGCCCTACACAGTCCTTAATGTGAGACAAGGCACATATTCATATCTGAACATGAATAAATACAGGAAAACAAGAACTAGGGGTCGTCAAATGAAATTAATTGGCAACAAGTTTAAAACAAACAAAAGGAAGTATTTCTTCACACAACGCACAGCCAACTTGTGGAACTCCTTGCCAGAGGATATTGTGAAGGCCAAAACTATAAATGGGGTTAAAAAAAGAACTAGATAAGTTCATGGAGGATAGGTCCATCGGTGGCTATTAGCCAGAGAGGGAATGAATGCAAAACTGTACTCTAAAGTGTCCCTAACCTCAGTTTGCCAGAAGCTGGGACTGGGCAACAGGAGATGGATCACTTGAGGATTACCTTTTCTGTTCCCTCCCTCTGAAGCACCTGGCTTTGGCCACTGCCAGAAGACAGGATACTGGGCTAGATGGACCATTTTTCTGACCCAGTATGGCCGTTTTTATGGGCCTACCTTTGCTATGATCTTTCCTGCAGAGGCAGACAGAAGTAACATGAAACAATACTATTTGCAACATCCTCTGTGCTTTCAGCCCTGCCTCAGAGTCTGAGAGGAGCAGAGATCTCCTTTTCCTGAAGCATCTAAGACAGGGCTTAGTTAGCCCCGTTCCTCTCTCCCCAGCACTGCCTTTCTGTGCCCGTTTTTCCATGGTGAGCCAACTGGCTCATTAGCTAGCCCAGCACACCTGATTAGCTAACTACCTTTAATTCCTCCAATCATCTTTTTCCAGGGGAACTAATGGGTACAGGCTCACCTACTAATTCCCTGCACCATCACAGAGCATGCTGTGGGATGGCACTTCCACTGCTTTTTTGAGTTTAGAAAATCTTCTCTA
>NW_027130981.1:0-19397 GCF_026122565.2 Emydura macquarii macquarii
ACCAAAGGCAATTCTGTCAGTGGCTCTCCCCTTGCATATGCTTGTGCTTCATAATAATGTAAGCAAGGTCTGAGTGTCTGAGTAAAGGGGGGCACATTATTTGCATGGGCTTTGTATCTGCATGAGTACAATTAAGTACTTAGCATAATTTACCTATGTGCGGAGCATAATGGGAAATGGTTAGCAGGGCTGGGTTTGGGTTACAAACCACTTTTGTGTTAACTGCTGGGGTAATGAAATGTTGTCCTTCAATTGTATGAACAGATGTCAGCAAAACTGTATTTAGTCTGTTATGATAGAACACTTCACCCTAAAATAGACAGAGCTCCCCAAGGGTGGCAGGCCGATGTTCCAGCCTGGAAAAGGTGGAGGAGTCTCCTATTGGGATTGCAGGGGCTATGTGAAAGGGGGGGCCCCCCCCCCGGCAGGGAGTGACTCTCACCTCCCATTGTTAAAAGGTAGACAATGACTCACCTTGGAGTCTTTTGTCTCTTGAAAGCAGGGACATTCCCTGTATGACAGCAGAAGGTTTACCTAAGAGCTGAAATCATTAGGAGCTGAAATCACTAAGAGCTGAACTTTGCCTGACCACTAACAGAGCTGAGTGGGCAATAGGAAACTCTGGTGGGAGGCTAGCACAGTCGGTGCCAGCCCAGGGCAATCGGCGGAGGGGCCGGCACAGTGGGTGCCAGCCCAGGGCGGTCGGCGGAGGGGCCGGCACAGTCGGTGCCAGCCCAGGGCGGCCAGCGGTTGGCAGAGGGGCCGGCACAGTCGGTGCCAGCCCGGCCAGTGGTCGGTGGGAGCCAGGTGCGGTTGATGCCAGCAGTCGGTGGGAGATCAGCGTGGTCGTTGCCAGTGGTGGGGGACTCAGTGAGGCCCACAGGCAATAGGAGACAGCAGCAGAGGGGGCCTGGACAAGCCTGTGTTGGACCGGTGCGGCCTACGGGGCGGAGTCACACCTGAGAGGTGGATATTGCAACTACGACGGTCAGTATGGGGGCAGGAAGGAAGGAAGAGGCGAAGGACACACCCTGTACTCTGGGAGGGGTTTGGACTCATTGAGTTCATTAACTCTGTCTGCACTGTTTCCCAAACCAGTGCAGTGTTATCTCTGTTTTGCTATTAAAAGGTTTCTTTCTACACTCAGACTCTGTGCTTGCGAGAGGGGAAGTATTGCCCTTTGGGAGGGCGCCCAGGGGATAGTGTGTAATTTCCCAGGTGATTGGGTGGGGGCTCGAGCCAGTTTGGTGTTGCATCATTTACAGGGACCCCTAGATATAGAACCCGGCCCTTGCTGCTGCCAACGTGGTCTGGCAGAAGGGTTACAATAATAAAAAAGTCTCAAATCTCCAATAAGCCTCAACTAAAAATGCAAAGTAAAGCCTCGTTTCTTCCACACTAGGTAGGACGCTATGGCCTGGCTCGGCCCAGCCCACACAGCCACAAGGAGCAGAGATGCTCCAGCCGTGCCAACTAGGGACTGAACGCACGGCCAGGCCCCACAGCAGCAGCAGCACCCCATGGACACAGCCTCTCCTTGCACCCTGAGCTGTCCCCCTCCTAATGGTTCTGTCCTCGGAGCAGCAGCTAAGGCAGTCTGCTTATTTAGCAGACCTTGGTGTTAGTTATAAAGAAAGACCAAAGGCCCGGCTCGGTGACAAAGGCCCTCAGCCAGGCTTTTTGCCCCCTAGGAGCAGTCCCAGTGCCTTGGCGCCGTAGTTACAGGATGCTAACACAGCGGCTCAATCAGCAGCGGGAAGTTTTGCTGTTTCCTAGGCCGCGCAAAGGGTAAAGGCGAAGCATCCCCAACATTTATAGGCCGAGACAAGCGACGGAAGTCCACAATGAACACACCACCGTGTGTGTTTCATGACATCTGTTTGTTCCCTCCCCTTGTTCCTGACAGCGTGAACAAAACAGCCCTAACCGTTAACTCTGTGAAACATCTTATCTTGTACCACATTGGGGTGTATCTGTACCCGCCTGGCAATATATCTACATAAATAGTGAATACCTACAACTCTTCCAGAGGCGTGGACTAAATAATTAACTTACAAGCAGTTGCTTTCCTACAGGGCCTGACTTTGATTCACAGCCTCAGGCCTCAGACTTTGACTCAGCTGCGGTGCCCCAGGCTCTCTACGACGGCCGGTAGGAATCCAAGAGGGGTGTTGGGCACCGTGCCAGGCTCAGGGACACCTTGTCCCGGGCACCTGACGGGAGAAGAGTATTTTGAATGGAGACCCAGCCAGGCATGTTTATCCTGCTGGCCTCTTCCTCATTGGCCGCGCTGGGTCAGATGAGCCCCAGGGCTGGGGGCAGAGGCAGGAGCACTTTGGGAAGCCCCTGCCTGTCCACCAGAGGGGAGAAGCAGAAGGTGAAGGGAAGGAGGCCACTACGGAGTGGTAGTTTCAGACTTTGCTGGCTGGTTTTTCCCCTCCCTGCTTCTGCCGAACATGGGCCCGTGGCAGAGATTGACCTCACTGGTGCCCAAGGGGCGAAGTTTAGCCACTGTGTCAGCCAGCGCCAGTCACCACGGGGATGGGACAGGAGGTGAGAGGCTGGAGTCAGGGTGGTCTGGGATTCCGGGGGGATGGACACTGGCCTGCTTGTGGTGGGAGGAGACGGACACTGGCTGGCTCGGGTTTCCCCAATAGGAGGCGCTGGCTCTGATCTGGTCCAAGCTATCGAGTCCAGCTGACACTCATTCAGTGGCACATTCAACCGCTGTAAAGGGACGCTGGGGTGGGAACCCCTTGATCCAGGATCCTCTCTGTGTCCCCAGGGTGGGGACATGCGCAAGACTTGCTCTCGGCCTATGCATTCCTGCTGTTGCCACACTGTGATAGGGGCTCCAAGTCAGGTGCAGAGCTTGGGGAGGGAAATGGACTCATTGCCTAGTAGGTGACACAGACTCCCCCACTGGGAAACTAAAGCATTCCCAGGGGACTGGGATCCAGGTGCCCTCTGTGCTGGTGGAGTCGAAGGCAGCTCGGATCTTCGTCCGCCCAGCGTCAAGGGCCAGGCTGTATTGGATGCTGCTGGAAATCCTGTCGGCTACAGGGGAAAGGAAACAAGGGACAGAGAAAGACAGAGCGGGAGCCTCCTGGGGAAATAGGACATAGAGCCAGCACCCCCTAGAGGGGAAAGGCCCCAATCCAGCCCCAGGGCAGGGAATGGCCGGCTCAGGAGTGAGGGAAACGGGGGGTGGGTTTGGTCTGACCTAGGCTGTCCATGGTGCTCTTAGTGACGGTGAAGCAAACGTTTGCCCCGCTGGCCTCTGTGTTGAGCTACTCCTGCCCCTGGCAGTTGAAGGCTAAGAGGGGAAGCATGGGGGTCTGGAAGCTGATGGAGACCGTGACTCTGAGCACCGACTGGGACCGGCGAAGGGGGTTAACAGAACAGTCATCCATCCGCTGTCTGCAATCAACAGGCCCCCTCCCTGTCCAGAGCCTCCCACACACCCTGGATTTCTTCACAGCACTGCAGGGAGATGGGTTATGGACACGCAGCTCTGCCAAAGGAGATGGGGGGAGAGCAGAGAAGGGAGCAGTAGAGCTGCCATTAGGCCATTCTCCAGCAGGGGGCAGGAGTCTCTCCCCCCCCCCCACACAAACACACACCACGTATTGGTGTTGTCTGTGATTGTCATGTGGAGCCGTGCAAAGACAGAGTAACTCATCTCAGCAGCAGGATCTGCCCTTGTGCTCCCACTGAGATGTCTGGCAGTCCATCTCCCATCAGGTCTGTCCTGCCACTGACAGCCTGGCCAAAGTAGTGCAGCCTGCTGGGAAACCCCGACCCCTCTATGCGCAGTAGGGCAGAGAGAGCAGTAAGTGGTGGGAAAGAGGCAGCTATACTGTTTGATGGGCACTAGGGGGGTAGTGGAGGATGAAGGTTGGGGAAGGGGCAACTGTACTGTATTTTTTTTCCTTCTATCTTTGTATTAAAATTTTTAAAATATATATAGAAAAACAAACAACAAGATGTACTTAAACTACTTATCATACATAAACTTCTCATAATATATTAATAATTTCCTATCTAACCTTAGCCATATTTTAAACATATAACTCTATATATTATGACTGGTTAAATATGAATCAATTTCTTGTATTGCATAATTAACTAACAAACAAACATATAGAATCATAGAATCATAGAATATTAGAGTTGGAAGGGACCTCAGGAGGTCATCTAGTCCAACCCCCTGCTCAAAGCAGGACTAACCTCTGCTATATCATCCCAACCAGGGCTTTGTCAAGCCGCAGCTTAAAAACCTCTAAGGATGGAGATTCCACCACCTCCCTAGGTAACCCATTCCAGTGCTTCACCACCCTCCTAGTAAAAAACTTTTTCCTAATGTCCAACCTAGACCTCCCTCCCTGCAACTTGAGACCGTTGCTCCTTGTTCTGTCATCTGCCACCACCGAGAACAGCCTAGCCCCATCCTCCCTAGAACCCCCTTTCAGGTAGTTAAAGGCCGCTATCAAATCCCCCCTCACTCTTCTCTTTTGCAGACTAAACAAGCCCAGTTCCCTCAGCCTCTCCTCATAAGTCCTGTGCTCCAGCCCCCTAATCATTTTTGTTGCCCTCCGCTGGACTCTCTCCAACTTGTCCACATCCTTTTTGTATTGGGGGGCCCAAAACTGGACACAATATTCTAAATGCGGCCTCACCAATGCCGAATAGAGGGGAATAATCACTTCCCGTGACCTGCTAGCAATGCCCCTCCTAATGCAGCCCAATATGCCATTGGCCTTCTTGACAACCAGGGCACACTGCTGACTCATATCCAGCTTTTTATCCACTGTTACCCCCAGGTCCTTTTCTGCAGAGCTGCTGCCCAGCTCGTCGGTCCCCAGTCTATAGCTGTGCATGGGATTCTTTCTTCCTAAGTGGAGGACTCTGCACTTTTCTTTGTTGAACCTCATTAGATTTCTTTTGGCCCAATCCTCCAGTTTGTTTAGGTCACTCTGTATCCTATCCCTACCTTGCAGGGTATCTACCACTCCCCCCAGCTTAGTGTCGTCCGCAAACTTGCTGAGGGTGCAATCTACCCCATCCTCCAGATCATTAATAAAGATGTTGAACAAAACCGGCCCCAGGACCGACCCCTGGGGAACTCCGCTTGTGACCGGTTGCCAGCTAGACATGGAGCCATTGATCACTACTCGTTGAGCCCTATGCTCTAGCCAGTTCACTATCCATTTTATAGTCCATTCATCCAACCCATACTTCTTTAACTTGCTGATAAGAATACTGTGAGAAACCGTATCAAAAGCTTTGCTAAAGTCAAGGTATATCACATCCACCGCCTTCCCCACATCCACAGAACCAGTCACCTCATCATAGAAAGCAATCAGGTTGGTCAGGCATGACTTTCCCTTGGTGAATCCGTGTTGACTGTTCCTGATCACCTTCCTCTCTTCCAAGTGCCTTAAAATGGATTCCTTAAGGACCTGCTCCATGATCTTTCCAGGGATTGAGGTGAGGCTGACCGGTCTGTAGTTCCCCGGATCCTCTTTCCTCCCTTTTTTGAAGATGGGCACTATATTAGCTTTTTTCCAGTCGTCAGGGACCTCCCCCTGTTGCCACGAGCTTTCAAAGATAATAGCCAATGGCTCTGAAATCACCTCAGCCAACTCCCTCAGCACCCTCGGGTGCATTGCATCCGGCCCCATGGACTTGTGAATGTCCAATCCTTCTAAATAGTCTTGAACCCGTTCCTTCAGCACTGCGGGATGTTTGCCTCCTTCCCATTCTGTGCCACCCAGTACAGCAGTCTGGGAGCTGATCTTGTCTGTGAAGACAGAGGCAAAAAAGGCATTGAGTACCTCAGCTTTCTCCACATCCTCCGTCACTAGGTCGCCTCCCTCTTTCTTTAAGGGGCCTACACTTTCCCGAATCTTCCTCTTGTTGGCAACATGCCTGTAGAAACCCTTTTTGTTCCCCTTCATGTCCCTTGCTAGCTGCAACTCCAATTGCGCTTTGGCCTTCCTCATTTCATTCCTGCACGTTCGAGCAGTGTTTTTATAATCCTCCCTAGTCATCTGACCAAGCTTCCACTTCTTGTAAGCTTCTTTTTTGCGTTTAAGTTCGCCAAGGACATCTTTGTTAAGCCAAGCTGGACGCCTACCATATTTGCTATTCTTTCTGCACATCGGGATGGTTTGCTCTTGTGCCCTCAATAAGGTTTCTTTAAAATACAGCCAGCTCTCTTGGGTTCCTTTCCCCCTCATATTAGCCTCCCAGGGAATCCTGCCCATCAGTTCCCTGAGGGAATCAAAGTCCGCTTTTCTGAAGTCCATGGTCCGTATCCTGCTGTTGCCCTTTCTTCCTTTCATCAGGATCCTGAACTCGACCATCTCATGGTCACTGCTGCCTAGGTTGCCACCCACTTCTACTTCCCCTGCCAAATCTTCCCTGTTTGTGAGCAGCAGGTCAAGAGAAGCACGGCCCCTAGTTGGTTGCTCCAGCACTTGCACCAGGAAATTGTCAGCGACACTCTCCAAAAACTTCCTGGATTGTTTGTGCTCTGCTGTATTGCTCTTCCAGCAGATGTCAGGGTGATTGAAGTCTCCCATGAGAATCAGGCCCTGTGAACTGGACACTTTCCCCAGTTGAGTAAAGAAAGCCTCATCTACCTCATCCTCCTGGTCTGGTGGTCTGTAACAGACACCCACCATGACAGCACGCTTATTGTTCTTGCTTCTAAGCTTAACCCAGAGACACTCAACTGACTTATCTCCAGTTTCATACTGGAGCTCAGAGCAGTCATAGTGCTCTCTTACATACAGTGCAACTCCTCCCCCCTTTCGCCCCTGCCTGTCCTTCCTGAACAGTTTATACCCATCCATGACAGCGCTCCAATCGTGAGAGTTATTCCACCAAGTCTCAGTTATTCCAATCATGTCGTAGTTTCTTGACTGTGCCAGGACTTCCAGTTCCTCTTGCTTGTTTCCCAGGCTTCTTGCATTTGTGTACAGGCACTTGAGATAAGTAGCCGACTGGCCTACTTTCACAGTATGAATCGGGAGGCCTCCCCTGCTGCCCCCTCCTCCTTCTGCTTCCTTGCGGTGTCCCTCTTCCCCACTAACCTTCGGGCTTAGGTCCCCGTCCCCCGTCAAAACTAGTTTAAAGCCCTCCTCACTAGGTTAGCCAGCCTGTCTGCGAAGACAGTTTTATGTTGCTGATAAAAATCCAACTGGTTAAAGAAAAATCATTAAAATAAGAGTAAAGAATATAAACAAAATTTAGAGGAGGTGGGGTAGAGAGGGAAGGAGAAGGAACAGGCCAGGTAGTGGGGTGTGGTATGATGTATTTAATAGGACTGTTCAGATACTTCTAGGAAAGCACCTCCTATCTCTGAGAATTTTTCTCGGATATTTCTATGTGCAGTTCTTTCCACGGTGGGGATGCTTATGATGACTATGCTCCAACTTTTAGTTGTTGGTTGCTTTTTGGATTTCCATTTTTCTAGTACTAGTTTTTTAGCAATTGTTACTGCTCTGCTTCGCCAAAGCTTTTTTCAGGTTTATTGAGCACACATTTACATATTTAGCTGGTAATACAATTTTATTTGATAGAAAAAAATGAATTGCAATTCAGTTCTGCCCCAATCCTATGAGTATAGGAGCATTCTCACAGCAGGGGCAGCTCTACCGTATAATAGGCACTAGGGGGCACCAGAGGCTGAGGGATGGGGAAGGGGCGACTGTACTGTATAATGGGCATGAGCAGGAAGCAGAGGGTGAGGGATGGGTGGCTGTACTGTACAATGGGCACTAGGGAGCTGTGGGGCCTCTCAAATGGCCCTTTCAGGCTGTGTGTTGACCCCACCCATTAGGGGCTGGGCTCACCTGTCTGAACTGAGGACTGAGGCCTCTCCTTTTCCCATGGAAGATGTACAAGGCCCCACGATTGTCATTCTCCATGGGGGCCCAATGGACATGTCCATCTGTCCGTCCCTATTGATGTCCCCGATTTCAGACATACTGGCCCCAAAATGTCCAAGCCTCTGCCCCATCTGTCCCTGCAGTGTCCTCCTACAGCTCACTGTAATAAGATTTGTACAAAATATGCCTTGTGAGGTATCATTTGAAAACTAATAATTCAATGGTCAAGAATATCCTGGTGACATGTATGTAGCAACAGTCTATGTAAAGTTATGAATTTCCTCCGTATGACATTGGTAGCATGTGTTCAAACCCAGGCAGCCCTGATGAGGTAAGGTGGTTAAACAAGACTGTCCTAAAGTGAGAAATGTGTATTTACCTCAATTTACATAGAAGTAGTAAACAGGGTCCTTGTGACAGCAAAAGGGAGATGAGACAAATCTGCATTTCAGCATACACTGGGGAGATAAAAGAGCAGGGGGCCACCTTCACTCCCCCGACTCCAAGTCACCTTCTTTACTGCTTGAATAAACTTTGCTTTGCAGGGTAACACTCAGAAGAATCTACTTATAGTCCAGAGGGAATAGACTATAAAAGTGAGGAGCAAAAACACCCCAAGGTATCTCTCTCTCTCTCTCTCTGTGTCTTTCACTTAAGAAGACAAAGGAACCAGCCCTTTGACTTTAGGGGTTGTGCGTGGGGGAATCTTGACCGGGAGAATTTGGTCAAACCTTTTGCTGGGAACATGTGGTAAGGATTTTACCTTGAATCACATCTAGCCTGTTAAGTCTTAGCTATTAGGAAGCATTTTATCTTTATTTATCTTTTAACCATTTCTGACTTTAATACCTTATACGTGTACTGATTTAAAATCTCTCTCTTTGTAGTTAAATAAACTGCTTTTATTCTTTAATCAAAACTAATCCAATGTTGTGTTGAAACTGAACTGTTTAGGTAATTGCACAGGGGAGGCGCAGAGAGAGGCAGTTCCAGAGGAGGAAATAGCAACAGAGGAAGAAAATTGCTGCCTGGAGGAAATGGCTGCAGGGCCGGGAGATCAGAGCCAAACCACATGTGGGATCGGAGAGACCACCCCAGCCAACTCAAGGGCAGCACAAGAGATGTGCAGGGGTGTAGATGAGCTCAACAGAGTCCCCCAAACCCAGCAAGGAATTGAGTGATGGTCTGTATCCTCTCCCTTTTCTGCCTTCCAATTCCCATTATGCCCAGTGACAGAGGTACTGTTACAAAGCGACCAGCAAGCCCATTTACTAGTGAGTCACGCCTTCCCTGATAAGCATAGAGGGAAGCTGCTGCACAGATGGGAGTAAAAGTGGCTGCTCAGATCATCTTTCAGAATCAATGGAGCATGGAAGATGATTTAGTCCCTGAGGGAGCTAACAGAGGGCGTGGCCGAGGATGAGGCCATAGGAGGATCAATCCTCTCTGCTGGGTACTGTGGAATCGATCTCTCCAATATGCCCCTCAAGCCATAATTGAGGGCAAATCAAATAATCAACTGGCTGACCTGATTTTCCAAAAGGAGAGGGAGTCTCTCACTCCAGAGAAACGTGCTGATGAGGGTCAATGGCCGACCCTACCTCCTGAGGATAAGCCCTAGGAGACATAGAGGAGCCAGGCGTCCCCGTGTCCCCAGATACATGCAGCACCATTAACATCTGATAAATGGGGACGACCCACTATTTGGGTGGATTTTGAACGGGGGCCATTTGGACAGCATATGCTTGTAGATACTGGTGCCACTATTGATTAATGACCCCTTAATATGCCTTAGTAGCAACGGTCATGTTAAAGGGAGATCACCAGCAGAGGTTAGATGGGTTTGAAGGTTCCAGTGTAGATATGCCCCCTCTTTCGTTCCCTTACTTACACCTTTGTAAGGTATACATGGACAGGGATTTTTGGTTTGGCACGTGATGGAAAAGCAGCTATTTTAGGCATGAATTGTATACTTAAGATAATTGGGTGTTGTGGATTCGATTGGGAATTCCTAGAGTTGTTACAGTTGCACATAGAGTGGCAGCTTTTAAAGCACCAGAGCCACTCTCAGTTGTACCAGAGCGGTATCAAGTGGATGTTGCTAACAGTACAGGCACACCCACAAACATGAGCGAAGAATAAACTGGATTGTGGCTGGGTAGATGCCTGCATTCTTATTGAGAGACCTGATCCACCACCCCAGAAGCAGTACAAATACCCAAAGTAGGCTGAGGAGGGATTGCTACCCATGATTACTGATTTTTTGCAGCAGGAAGTGTTAGTGGAAATTAATAGCATAAATAACTCACCCATATGGCCAGTCCGTAAAGCGGATGGGAAAACATGGTGGTTTACAGTAGATTACAGGACTTTGAATGAATGCACACCAATGACAGCCCCTGTAGCGGCCAAGTTACTAGAAGTGATGGCTGCAATAAGTATGGAAGCTAAATGTTTTTCAGTATTGGATTTATCAGATGCATTTTTTGCTATTCCATTGCACCCTGACTATTGGTGTCAGTTTGCTTTTATCTGTAGAGACTGTCAGTATACATTGATCCATGTCCCCTAAAGGCTTCATTGTGCACCCATGATTTGCCATGCCCATGTTATTAAATTGTGGGACAGGTGCACAGCACCGATGAATGTTATTTCCTATGTGGATGATATTCTCACTTGGACTGTAACCCGAGAAGCCCAGCAGCTTTTGCTTGATGAAGTAATCTCCCTGATTGAGCAAGCAGGCTTCAGAATTAATTTGGAAAAAGCCCAGTTATGTCAGCAAGAGATCCGATACTTGGGTTAAGTGTTGGGACAAGGAGAAATCACCCCTGACCAGCAGAGAGTGGAGCTAATTTGAAAACTGCCAGCATCCATTGATGTCTGTGCATTGAGATACTTTTTTGGACTCAGAGGTTGGCTCCGCAATCACGTGGAGAATTTTGCCTTAAAGGCACAGCCACTGTACCAGCTACTGAAGAAGGGAGTACCCTGGAAGTGGGGCCCAGAATAGGATCAGGCCCTATTAGAACTGAAGCAAGCGGTAACCTCCACCCCTGCACTAGCATAGCTGGATGACACTAAACCATTTGTATTGCAACTAGCTCACTCCCCAAAGGGAATAGGAGCTATTCTAAGCCAGGTGGGGCCCTCCGGTGAAAAATCAGTGGCATTTGCCTCCCGAGTACTGGAAGGATCAGAGGCTAGTTTTACCCCTTGTGACAAAGAAATGTTAGCATTGGTATGGTCCCTGGGGCACTGGCAATACCTCCCTGGTTCTGCCCCGATTATTTTGTGAACGGTCCACACCATACTTAAGTACATAATGTCTGGGAAAATTAAAGAAGGGCATGTGTCCAGCCCTAGATTGGCTAAATGGACCACAGCTTTAATGAATAGAAATGTGGAAGTCCAACCACCTGTGGCTTCCAACTATGCCCCATATGCCTTGGTGATTGAGGATTCTGAGCATAACTGCCCTGCCCCCAACAGAGCCAGCTCTTCTCAATCCTTTACAGCCTGTAAGTGGCTGGGAAGCCATAGAACCCCTACCTGAAAACCCAGAGATTTGGTTTGTAGATGTATCCTTTTACACAATCCAACAGTCTCCCAAAACAGGGTATGCAGCAATTCGTTACCCACATACAACCCTTATGGCAGCGAGCTGCACACCACACTCTGCACAGGCAATTGAAATTGTTGCCATGAATGCTGCATTAATAGGTGCCGGGGATTAATACTCCCGCAGTGATAGCCTGACTGGGCTATATAATCATGTTTAGATTAGATGCCTATATGGAAGGAAAGGAACATGCATAACTTAGAAAGTATACCCATCTGTCATGCGGATAAAATTGAAGCACTATGGGAAGCTGGACTGCGACACTAAGCTCCAATCTGGCTGCTGAAAGTACCCACCCATGAGAGATTGGGAGTAGTAGCAGAATGGAATAATAAGGCAGACAAAGCAGCCAAGGAGGGGTGCAAATAGGTGCAAATCATCCCAATAGCCGCTGCTTGGGGAACCCAGAAAGAATCTGCACCCATCATAGATTTAGCAGCCTTGCAGAAAAGTGATGCTAGTGTACAACAACTGCTACAACAAGGTGAGGTAAACAGGTGGAAAATGGAACATCATTCAAATGGTTTGCTTCTGGCAAAACTGGGAGATCAAGGAGTACCAGTATGGATTGTTCCAACAGGACAACAAGAGGATTTAATACAAGCAGTGCATGAAAATGGCCATTTTGGTATAGAGAAAACTCTGAGTCAGTTAAAAACAGTAGGATGGCAGCCAGAGATGAAACAAGATGTGGAACGCTGGGTAAATAACTGCTTAGTCTGCGCAGTAAATAACCCTGATGTTTCTAAAAGGAAAGGCCCACTAGAGCATCAATTCTTGAAGGACCCTGGAGTTGCCTCCAAATGGATTATATCAAATTACCCACCAGTAAATTAGGCCATCGTTACTGTTTAGTGATTATTGATCCATTTAGCAAATGAGTTGAGTTCTTTCCCACTTGAAACCACACTGCTTGTACCATAGTAAAGATCCTGGTAGATCACGTCTTCTCCAGATGGGGACTCGCAGGGGAGATTGACAGTGATAATGGTCCTCACTTCATTGGTGAGATTTGGAAATACAACTGTGAAGCCTTAGGCATAAAACAAAGAAGGCATATACTATACTATCCTCTAAGTTCGGGAACAATAGAATGCACTAATTGAACTTTGAAATTGGGCTTTGAAACAAATAATCAATGCTCAAGGCAGCGATTGGGATACTAAATCACCCTTGATACTGCTGTCTCTGAGAGTAACAGAAGGAGCCATTGGGTATTCCTCCTTTGAAGTTATGACAGGATGCAAGATGAGATCCCTTGAGCACCGGTGGACAAATGATCCTTCTGATGAGCTACAACTCAAATTGTTAGCTGATCAATATGTGTCGCAGCAGCTACAAAATACTATGTGCATTCATCAGCAAGTGGCCAATGCACTTGGAACAAATATTAGGAAAATGATTCAGGAATGTGGCCCCATATCAAAACCCCAAGAATGGCAAATTGGAGATCGAGTGCTGTACAGTTACAAAAAACCTTGCACACGCCTTGAGACCACGATGGACAAAACCTGTGTTCATAGTGGATAAAGCCAGTCCCACTGTGTATCAGGTAGAGATTAAAAATAATAACAAGAGGATATTATACGGGTTTCATTCTTCATTCATTCTTCAAGGCATGGAAAGGCAACACTAAATTATGGGCAAAGACAACAAAGCCTGTGGCCCATGATGCATCCTGGAAAATGCCTGTTATTAATACTTCTAAACTGAGTTGCTGGTTATGCCATAGATGATTATCCTGAATTAGGAGACCCCATTATTGTAATATATCAAGCCTTTTGCTGCAGTCCACTTCAGTTTATAAAATTGCGAAATGATTGTTGTATGTCTGAATGGTTAATTGAATGTGATGATGGCCAAATTATGTGGTTTCAGCAGGACCAAGAGAGCTTCTTGGTTGAAGGGAATAATAGAATACCACAATACAATACCTCTGCCTTGCCTTGCCTATTGATTTTGCATGCCGCTGGATACTATCAACTATGGAGATTAAATATATGTAAATAATTGATTATACTAATGGAATCTATAGATACTACCTCTGTTTTGTGGGGTTTTTTTAGATCGTTATTATACAAATCCATGAAGGAACACAGAAGCAGAAGATTAATATATGCAATATGAAGGAGAGTTGTATGGTGTTCTCACCATTGTGATTTTACTGTGTGTGTTTGGTGTGCTATGTTGGTGTGAACAGGATAGATGGTGCAGTTTTAGACAAATATTGTGGGATGGTATCCCTGCCCATTACTGTGTGGCTGGGGGGAAGATGCTTTGGAGCTTAAAATAATAGTTTTCTGTAATTCTGAGAAGCTATTCACAATTAATGTCACCAAAATGAGTACCCCCTGAGAGGAAGCCAGTCTAGATTATTTGATTTAGCTTTACAGAATGAATTGGACCAGAGAGGAACGGAACACCACACTATTATGGTGCCAAAATCGGTCTGAAGTAATTTACAACAAAGCCAATTTTAGTTACTACTATATGGGTACATATCGTCTGATGAAGGGAAAGACACTTGTTACTGAGCTAAAGGTATGCTATCTGCAATGGGTTTTAGTGAATCCCTCTACCAGTGTAGTGATGCACATAAACACCTATCAGAATGTAATTGTACATTGTGCTTCTAAGCCCAAAGAATATGATGTCAGGAACTTGGTGTTAAAAGAAAATGACATAAGCCAAGTGCTGGAAACCCCAAAGGTACACCTTGTGAAAGTACATGTAGACATGCAAAATATTAACATATCTCACCTACATCTCCATTGTGTCCAATTGTAATGCCCCTAGTATGAGAATGGCTATATTGGATGGACACCAGGGTAGCACACAATACTAAAACACATGTATACCCCAAGCGAGATATTGGAGGAGATATTTTGTGAGGTATAGGAGCATCAGCAGGGGTGCTAAATGCAATTAATGAAGAAGTTTTAACAAATAAGTTAAATGCCCTTGGGAAGAGCCTTGGAGCCTTATCAGATTCCATAGTACACACACATTCAGACTTGGGATATGGAGAAATGCTTCTTGGAGATATACTAGTGCCCTGGGAAATAAATAATGAGAAAGCATGCCTGAACCTATTGAATCTCACAAAAACCGCAATAAATGCTACCTCCAGAGCTCTAAGTTGCATACAAGCACAGCTTTGGGCTCAAGGAATAGCCTAAGGTGTTACTCGACAAAGACTTAGTGGAGTCCTACCTGATGAAATAAAGAAATTGATTTGGGGTGATGCCACCAGCCAAGAAAGGGCCTTAAGCCATAGGTGGAAGATGTTAAATTTTACAGTAGACACCCAAGCGAAAGTGATTATAGCGTATGTAATGATATTGTCTGATGTTCGCATCATAGACATACACAGAGTAGTCCTCCCTGGCCTCAATGCGAAAACTGGAGTGTTATGGCCTACCAAACACCTGACATGGGGTTTGAAAAAAGGAAATGAAATTTGATTGGTTAGTTTACAAAGTTACACACGTGAAGCCATGTTGAGATCAGAATTGGGATATATTTGTGAAGAACCACTGAGAGAATTTACACACTCCTGTAAGAAAGATGAATTGGATATATTGAATTGTGAATATGCCTTGTTACCCAATAATAGCATTGTGTATACAGGACAAAGTTGTGTTTCTGTATGCTCGTAATGTACCCAAGTTGTAATTAATGGAATTTACAAAAAAGATGTTAATCCTGCCCAAAATAAATGTTATTGTAATGTTGCTGTACTGGGATTGTATGATGTAGTTTATGAAGTACCAAAAATATATTTCAGTTATTAGTATCAGATATTAATGTTGTAGAGCAGGTTCAACCTGTGATATTGGAGGTCAACACGGATTTGGTACAACGCATTCTAACACACTCAAATATGATAGCTCTGCTTACACACATTCAGGGACAATTAAGAACCGTAAATGTGATGGTCAAACATGATGGGACTAAAGAAATGGAAGTCCTAGATGCTGCAGAAACTGCCACAAAGGTGGGAAACCCAACTAGGATGGTCCCCCACTGCCACTGAGATCTTAAATCTAGCCCTGAATGTAATTGTGCTCGTGAGTGTGTTGCAGATAGTCTATATAATGGCTGCAGCGGGACTCTTTTGGTGGACTAAAAAGTCCCTAGAGCAACACAAGGGACTAAATTAAGTTATGGCAGCCACCAAGGAGGGGATTGTTGGAGGCCCAGTGCAATTTAAATTGTTTGATCACTGTTTTGGAGCCTCGCATAGCTTAAGTTGCTTGCTTGACCATTCTGGCCTCAGCAGTCTGACATCTGGTTGGTAGAGAGAAATAGGAATACTGAGTAACCTTGCAGAGGTGTCAGTTTCTATATACCACGGCACATAATAAGACAAAATACATAACGTGTACTTGCAGCTGCACATAGACAATGGTGATGGGAATAATAAGTTATCCTTGAATGCCTGGGGGTACATTTTTCCACTGCCAAATGGTATATTTTGTTTACCACCTCTCCTATTACCAGATATTGTTTTGATGAACCCAATTATCGTTGTGAGAATGGAATGTCGTTTAGGGTGAGAACCCAATGTAGGTAATAGAATACATAATAATTAATAGATAGGTAATTAGGTGTGTGGAATCAAAGAATTAATCATAGAATTGATTATAGAAGGCCTGGCCTGAAACTGATTATAGAAGGCCTGGCCTGAAACTGGGTAGCCTGAACTGTGATGGAAGCCCTCAGGTTAAATCATTGACAGGATGCTCCAAACTGAGACTGAGATAAAGATGCTAAAATCCCACAGGAAGTCTCAGGACCACCATTTAAATGCAAACTCCTTTTGTGAACTCTAGCACTTTTGATGTCTGTAAACGGACATCTCCTGTTCTGATAAGTATCGATATGTGCCCCCCCGTCTTTCTGGCCCCATAAGAAGTTACTCCATACAAATTAGCATTTTAACATGTATTGTGTAGCCACCCATCTTCGGGTGATAGCCAGAGTAGCTGATAACCACATTGTATAATCAAGTGACTCTTTGGTCTTTCCTGTGAAAACATCTGGTGTACCCCATTGTACATATAATTGTCTTTCCTGAACTGTTACTCAAATTCCACTATACGATCAACATGTAAATGAATCTAAGCAACCCCTATATAAACCTTTTGTTTCTGGTAGCCAGGTGAAGTACATTTGCCCAGCATCCAGACATGCTGCTTGACTTCCCTATAGCCACCTGGGTTTTCCCTATGGCTATAGTATTCCCCATAGCTATGGTTGTTTGATTGTGTGTGTGTCACAATTAAAGCTGCACCCAATCCAACTCTAAAATGTAGCTGTGTGACTTTATTTTTCCACGACAGGTGAAAGTTGAGTATAGAGAGGTATAAAAAGTCATCACTCCATCAATGCCTGCTTTTGCAGGAGATGCTGCCAGGCAGACCAGAGGATCCACTGACTCCCCGTCAGGACCCCTGAAGAAAAGTCATTCCTCTATACAGACTTCTGAGTGACTGCTTAGCTCCCTGGGTTTAGTGAGTATGATATATTGTATTTAATTTTAGACTTTGAATTTAACTAGAATATCTATAGAAAACCGTGCTCATTAAATCTTACTGATCTGCAAATCTGGCGTACTGTGTCTCACTGGTATCCACACTGATCACTAAGTGTCCAGTAACAACAGTCTGGACTTGACTATGGACTCTTTGGGTACTCCTAGCCTCTGGTTTGCCTATGCTCTAACCCCTAGCCTCTTCCAACCTTGTGGGCACTGACTGGGTGCAACAGATCCATAAAGAACTCAAGGCCCATCTGGACAAGGCCCAGGAGAGCTACAAGTGGTACACTGACAGCTGGCAACAGGAAGGCTAGGTTTTCACCAGTGGGAAAAAAGTTTGATTCTCAGCTCCAACCACCTATGTTGTTTTAGTTAGCCAGATCCCTCAGCCATTAAGGAGGCTGACACCCCTAGTGGGTAGGAAGTAACAATGTGAGGTTCTACAGGTCTAGCACCCAGGCCTGTGGAGTTACGAGACAGTTGACCTCTCCAGGTTGCCAGGCAGCCATAAATGAAACCAGGCTGCACTCCTGTGACCTGTCCTGTGCCCAGGGCAGCCACCTGATGATGCCAAGATTAGGGCAGGCTGTAAAATGAGAGCAGATTATCCCAACACTGGTGGGTGACACTGAACTCAGGCTTCCCAACCAGCCACAAACTGCACTTCTGAATCCCCACAGAAGCCAGTATACAAATACACACAGCCCCCTTTACTGCATTTCAGCTTCTGGCTTCCAAATCAGCACTAGGTCCAGTAAAGAGACCAGTTATTTAAACTCTATGCTCTTTACTACAAAGGTTCCCTCTGACCCCAAAGGGTCAGCCACAGCACCAGTTCAATAAGTTTGGATCTTACCTGAAATACCACGCTGCCAGCCAATCCTTTAGTAACTAAAACTAAAGGTTTATTGTAAAAAGAAAGAAATAAACAAACCATAAGAGAAATGTTAAAGGATTAGAGCAATCAGATACATACAAATGATTAAAAGTCCATATGCATCAGGTTTCTAGAAGAAATGTGGAGTTGCAGGCTTGTATAGTTCCTCTGGTAGACATCAAGTACCTGGATGGGTCTAAGTCCTTCGATTCAGTTGCAAAAGAAATTGATCCAGAGGTAGGTATGTGTCTGTAGCTGAACAGGAACAAAGACAAAATGGATTCTGTGATTTGGCCTTATATACCCTCTGGCCTTGGCCATGCTGTCTTGTGGAATGTTACAAGAACTAAAATGGAGTCCAGAGTCACATGGGCCAATCCTGGTAACTCTTCAGGTATGCTTTGAGATTCTTCCTGAGCCCCTTTGCGTCCCTGAGTGTCTTAATGGGCCATTAATCAGGCTATTGTCCTGCCGCCATCCTATCTGGGGTGTGTCCCAGCCAGCACAATTTGAAACACAGATACATCAAATATGTTCATAAACTTCTACTACACACATAACACATGAATATAAACATCATCATCTTACTTATCACTTTATAGCCATTCTAACAGTACCTGACATGGCATATCTTACATGAATCATTATGATTTTGACACACTGATGTTAATCAATAGGACAAATGCTCCTCCCCCAATCTAACCAGTGTGACAACTCCATTTCCCATGACCTGCTGTGGATACAGACCATGGGATGTTCCACATCAAGGGTTTGACAGGCAGGAGTCTCATGGCTCCTGATTGGCTGCCTAACCTATATAAACCTAAGGGGTGGTTTAGGATGTGTCCAGGCAACAATGTGGATCTTCTATAGTTGCCATGACTGTTCCTGTTGTGTGCTGCTGAACCCTGGCTTGACCTTGGCTTGATTTGGCTTTGCCTCCTGATTCAGACCCTGAAATCTGACTTGGACTCTGACCCTCAATATCGACCCAGGCATGGATCTGACTCCTCGGGGATCTGACTCCTTGGCTACTCCTAGCCTCAGGTTTGCCCCTGCTCTGGCCCCTGGCTCTGATTGACCTGGATGGGATCCTGGGAATACAGGGGAGAGACCCTATAAATGCCCCAGTGCAGGAGATGGTTCGCCCAGCCTGTGACCCTAAGCAGACCAGAAGACCCATCAGTGAGCTCAGAGTGGGGTCACAGGCTTAAAGCCTAGTCCTTTAAAGGGAACTCAGCCCTGTTTGTGACAGGTTAGCTACCCCTGTCAGCTGCTCCTGATATATTGGTTCAATTCAATGATCAGACCCAGATGGGGAATACTCAGGTGATCTCCATAAAAGGAAGAGCTTCCCATGCTGGAAAAACATCTGCACCATCTGCACTCCCAGGCTTGGTGTCTCCCCAGTCCTCCTGCCCCAAGGAGAGCTTCCCATTCTGGAAAAACATCTGGACA
>NW_027130982.1:0-197189 GCF_026122565.2 Emydura macquarii macquarii
CCCTGGCGCCAACCACTGGAGCAGCCTATGAAGCAAAAAGGAACTGAATCGGCGTGACATTGATTTCTGCCCCGTGCAGCAGCCGGGAAGCCACTGAAGAAGGGGTCGGTTTGGTAACGAAAGCAAAAGGACGCGGCCGAGGGATCCCCACTCCCACCCTGAGCGTAGCAAGAGGGAGTTTCAACCGGCTTCCTCCCCCTTGAGCCCAGAGACTTTCAGACCTCCGGACACCACCCCAGAGAACAGGAGAGACCAAGAGGCCCCCAATATCCATTGCATGGATCAGATGAGATGCCCCAGAGGGAGGCAAAACCCCGCCCAGGTTCCCTGTAGGCCGAGAGCAACCTTGTTAACAGCATTCAGGAGGCAGAAGTAATTGTCACATCCTAACGTCCTGGGACTCTATTGCTGTAATTATGTTTACATGAGTTTGGGAACATCCCGCTTGTAACATCTCACAATGCAGTGTGCTGTTTAGAAATACTGGGGGGCCTTTTGTAACACCAGCAACTGTCTGGCCCATTTCTGAGAACATCTACTGTGAACGGGCTTTGTTATTCTCCGTCAGCTGAATAATCCATATGGATGGCTTATTCCATGTTCGTGTTTTTAGAGTTGTAATCACTTTTATTCCTCTCTGTAGGGAGGCGCTGCGGCCTTCCTTGGAGCCTGGGCCCGAGGAAGGGCCGCAATGCCCAGCCCTGACAGTGATAGGTCCGGCAGGCCAGTTGGCCCAGCAACAGAGGGGCGGAGCTTCCTCAGGGACAGGAAGTATAAAAGGCAGGCCCCACCGCTCAGTAGGAGACAGGCTGGTGTTGGAGGCAGACGTGCCGTCCCGTCGGCTGCGGCTTAGGTCTGAACCCAGCCAGGCAGCTGCCCCGAGCAGCCAACCCTCAGAGCGGAGGCCCCTGAAACTGCCTGACTTGCCAGGCCCCAGGGACTGGACCGGGCCCCCTGAGGCCCGTGGGTGGGAGATATCCGTGGAGGCCAGCCGGGACCTGGAGGAGCTGCCTGATGCTGAACCCCCAAAGCCCTGTGACCCGGAGGAGCTGCCCTCCACAGAGGAGCTCCCCGACTTGCTGCCGATCGACGAGGAGGGACTGCTGAGCCTGCCGCGTGCTGAATACCTCAGCGACCCCGAGGACACGGAGGACCTCAGGGGGAGGAAGCAGCTCAGAGACAGCCAGTTAGACAGTGGCTGAATCAGGGGCTAGCCCCAATCGGCATGTTGCGGCTGGAGCCCCGCTGATTCAGTGGCAACCGCTGTGCCACTGCTAGGGCCCTGGGTTGGGACGCAGTGGAGACGGGTGGGCCTGCGTCCCCCTTCCCTGACCGCCACAGAAGAAAGTGTTCTCCCTGCCACTACAGACAGCGGAGCCAATGCTTATCGCCCTGCCTAAGGGCTGGAGGCTATAGACTACTTGTCTGCCCGCTCTGCCTGAGGGCCGGGGCTAAGACTCGTGCACAGGCACTAAAACATTCCCCTTGTAGGAAGGCACTGTGGCTTTCCTCGTAGCCTGGGCCTGAGGAAGGGCCACAATGCCCAGGCCGGACCGTACCACCGGCCTAGACTCTCTTTTTCTGGAAGCATATATTGTTTAGTTGGAATCTAGTTTTAATTGGAAGTTGTACTTTTTGTTTACAAATTTGTTTTTCTTTGAAGAGGAAGGTAGTTAACGTAACTGAATGTTGTGTGTGTGATAATGACACAAAAAACAGCAGCTCTAAATCTCCCTGATAACAAAAGGAAGTGAAGCAAGACTTCCTTGTAACAACTTTTACAGATGCGATTGAAGACGACCCCAGGTCCAGAGGAGTTCACCGCAAGGAGAGGAACAAGACAGCGTGAGAGATAACACGGAAAGCATCGAGCTTTCAACCACAGACGGGTGATTTTCGCTCACAGTAGGTTGTGAAAGCAGCTGTGACACAGCAAGCCCCCGAGATCTGTGGGGGGATGGAGCTCTATAAAAATGGGGTGAAGACATGGAGACTTTAGGTTCGTTCTGCAAATATCCAGGAGCATCAGAAGTCACGACCGACAGAACCTAGCTCCATCCTGGCTGGGGATGGCTTGAGCAACTCATAGGCTGGTAATTATACGCGGCCTGCAGAACATTTGTGTGTGGGTGTGTAGGCAATTGCTTTTTTAAACTTCTGTATTCACAATAAATGCAGCATATTGCCTTGTTCCCCTGAATAAGATCCTGCTGTTTATTTCATTCAGAAGTGTAACATCCCTGCCAAGTTGGCTTGGGGAGGGGGGGAATATTCCTTCCCGACCCCAGCTCTGGTGCCCTGGTGCATGGGAACCAGACCCACCATCCAAGCATCCAGGAAGAGGATTCTCCGCCCCATCTGGGTGCAAAGGTGGGCCCCTGTCCCGGATGCAGCTGCCGGGAAACTTGTGGGAGCATTTTCTGAGGCAGAGAGAGGCCTGATAAAATGTCATGGAAGCAGCCATTGTCAGAGGGTCTGGGAGCAGGTAGGAAACCCACAGTTTGTAGCTTGGGGCATTGGAGGCCAATTTAAATGGCCAAGTACCTAGGCTTGCCCAAATCTAAAGGCCGGCAAGTGGCTAGGAAGGACCGCAAAGGAATAAACGAGGGCAGGAGTGAAGATCAAAGGCGGAAAATCAGGGGCATTGAGCAAAGAACCCCTGAGAGCACTTCCACGGTGTCTGAGTCACCGCTCGGAGGAACTCGCCTGGAGGCGTGATGGGACAAGGTTGAGCTTTCTTTTGGGTTGGGCCAGGTTGGCCAATGCCAAAGGGTTGAGGGAGGAGGTCTCACCACTTGGCGGGGCCACGGGCGGGACATGCCAGGGTGAACAAGTGCAGCCGGGAGCTCAGAGCGAGGTTCTGGAGGAGGGGTTGCGGCTCGAGGGAGAAGCACATGGCTGTGCAGGGAGACGCGTCCAACAGAGACATCCGATCTGGCCCCCGAAGGGACGGGGGTGGTGTCCGTGACCAAAGCTGACCACCTGCCAGTGCTCGCAGCTCCAGGGAGGAGCTATCACCTGATACCCCCGGCGGGACATGGGACCAGAGTGGAGAACAGACTGGTCCCCCTGCTCTAACCACTAGACTCCAGCCCCCTCCCCACACTGGGGCTAGAACCCAGGAGTCCTGGCCCCCAGCCCTCCCCCCCACTCTAACCACTAGACCCCACTCCCCTCCCAGAGCTGGGGAGAGAACCCAGGCATCCTGGATCCCAGCCCCCCGCTCTAACCCACCACACCCCCCATCTATCACGGAGCTGGAAACAGATCCTCAGTGTCTTGATTCCCCACTGCCCCTGCTCTAACCACTGGGAAGGCCGCCTCCGAAGAACACGTTCAGCCGTGGACGGCTGCAGTTGGGAGCATAGAGAATTCTTGGCCCTCGGTGTTCACCAAATAAACAGACTGCATCCTGACATGGCGAGGCCGAGAATGGTGGGGGAGCTTTTTTATTGAGTCCCACATCCCCCGCCGGACTTTGCTGGGGAGCCTCCTGCAGACCCTGGGAACACAAACGCAAGAAGCAATGAGCACTCATTTCCCCCGGACCCAGTGAGTGCAGCTACTGCTCTCCTGCTGCTGGACGGGGGACCTGGCGAGCACCCACCTGCTAAAAAAGGGTCGGCTGCGTCCCCACCCGGAGGCGAGAAAATTGAAGAGAGGAGGACATGGGAGGACTCACTAGTGTGCGCTCTCTTCTCTGAGTATGGTAGGGGCCCCAATTTCCCCTGTGCAACACTAGGGGGCGCTGCGGGGTGGGACGCTAAGTGGAGGGCGCTGTCCAATCTGGAGTCGAAGCTGAATTTTCCATGCATCGCTGTCAGATGGCCCTGCTCCGAATCATGACCTTGGCCTCTGAGGCGGGTTTGGACCCTGGCCTCGGATTGCTGACGCCTGCTCTGACCACTAGGCAGGACCCCCCCACGTCCCAGTCACTGGCGTGCAAGTCTTCTCACAAGTGACGTCTCACAGGTGGCAGGCTTCCCCTGCAAACCCTCTGCTCTGAGCTGAGAATCGAGAGGGGGGGACAGACTTTTGAGACCTCTAAAGGTTTATTGTCTTGGAAACGGTCCATGCATTTGTGAGTCAGAACCCACCTCCCATCCGAGCCATTTACCTGTGCATCACAAGCAGCAGTGGGAGATGAGGAATATGAGGCCATTGATGAGGAAGAAGGAGCCGCCCACCACCAGGAACCGGAGCAGGAAAACTTGGTCATCTGCAGAGACGGAAGCAGTGGCATAGCTACGGGTGGACCATGGCCCACCCACTTTGAAAAAAGGCCCACCCAGTCAGATTTTAAGCAATTCATCCCACATTTTTATCAGCCTCAGTTTCGCTTGTGATACAAGGCTTGGGCCCACCTGGGTCAACCACAGGCCCTGCCCAAAAAAATCGGTTCTGGCTATGCCTCTGGACAGAAGAGGAAAGATTTCCCGTGCGTAATGAGGCCACCAATCATGCATTTGTCTATCTGCTGCCTTCTACAGCAGAGATTGAGACTGGCCCTGTGTGTGTGTGTGTGTGTAAACGTGCTGCCCCCTGGTGGCAGAAATGCGACCAGCTCTCCGGCTGTGTGAGTCGGCCACACAGAACATGTGAGTATTAATGCTTCTGCAATGAAGATAGGGAGGAACAGGGGGCCGTGTTGTGGGATCAGTCAGTGCCAGGTTCTGCCCCGATACTGCACATTTCCTAGCGTGCTCATGGCGTGCCCTGATTTCCCTTCGCATCGCATTGTGTTGTCAGGGGAATCCTCATCTGGGTAACTAGGAAGCAGGAGTTAGTTTCCTCACCTGTCACGGTGACGTTCACAGCCAGGCTCCTGGGGGATGAGACCCACCTCCGGCACACTTTCTCCTCGTACCCGCAGGTGAATTCCCCGATGCTGTCGGGACCGGCCCGTGGGATGCTGAGCACCGAGAAGTTCCTAGTGCCGGTCCCGGACCCCATGGCATTGATCGGAAACCACCTTTTCCCAGGAACGAGCTCTGCTCCATCCTTGTAGAAGCGGAACCTCCGCTCCCTGGCGCCCCTGGGGGCCGTACAAGTGATGTGCAGGGGAAGCCATTCCTTAATCACGCCAGATGGGGGATCCACGCTCAGCGCTGGCAGGGGAGGGGGTTCTGAGGGGAGCAGCAAAAGGGAGGGGTTAGCAGAGGCCGGTCTCGTGTGGGGTGTGACACCACGCTCGTGGTGGAGATTAAAGATGTGAAATTATTTCTTTGGGGTCTCTGGGACCCAAGAACCTGGAAATAAATCGCAGTCCCTTCTGAGTCACTGTCTTTCCAATGCCACAGTGCTCAACATGGTGTCCATGGTGAAGGGTCCATCGATGGGGAAGGGTTGAGTGCATATATAAGTCCCACTCCCTGAGGCCAGAATGACTCTCAGTCCTATTGAGATTCTGTAGTAAGCTTAAGTGGTCAATTAGGGTGACCATATTATATAGACCTATTCTTGGTACTATTGGAGCCTATCTTGCTAGCCGTTGGCCACCATATAGATCAGCCACGTTGCTGGGAATTGGCAAGTCATGTTGTTCCCTACGCGCCCATCTTGGGCTGCTTGGTTTTGGCCAGTGTTGCCGTTTGTCAGCCATATTGTTGGCCGTTGAGTTGCCACGTTGGTGGTCAGGTTGCCGTGATGAGTGGCTTTGGTTTTGGCCATTGGCTGTATTGCAAGGCCATGTTCGGCAGCCATAATTGTGGCTGTTGGGCAGGTATGTTGGTAGATGGGTGTCTATCATGGAAGATCCACGTTTGACAATTGAATCGAAAGATCTGCTCTAGAAATTATGTTTGGGAAGTTCTCTGGCCTGTGTTATACATAAGGGTCAGATGTGAGGATCACAAAGGTCCCTTCTGGCCTTGGAATCTCTGAACTGTTAAGAAACCATATTGTTCTGGCTGTTGGGCCACCATATTGGCAGTTGGGTTGCCATGATACATGGCTCAAATTTTGGTCATTGGCTATATTGAGAGGCCATGTTGGGGAGCCATATTGTTGGCTGTCGAGCAGCCATGATGACATTTACGTAGCCATGTTGAGTGGCTTGGGTCTTCCCATTGGCCATATGGAGAGGCTATGTTGGACAATGATATTGTTGGTTGTTAGGTGGTCATGTTGGCTATTTTGGTCCCAATTTGCTAGGTCTAGAGACTCATCAGGGAATGGATGGAGAGGGAAAAAAATCACAGATCAGGAAAGAAATCTTACCAGGTTTGGAAGAGGAAAGAGGAGAAATTAGCATCCATTCTGGAGGGAAGGAGAGAAGCTAAGAAGCAGAAAATGACTTCTGCACGGTCAACTTCACCCCAATAACATGGTCTCACCCGAGAATGTTATGGAGGTGGGCTCATTGCACCTGGATGGGATGGGCCACCAGCTTAGTAACACCCACTCCTGCAGAGGGTTGCAAGAATTCCCGCTAACCAGGTGTTTCATTGCAATCTGCTGATTTGTCGCATCTGAAATGTTTCCCGGAGAGGGTTAGATTGCAACCAAGTTCTGATGGAACTCAGGCTAAGTTCCACCAGAAGCCACCTGGCTTCCTTCCAGCTAGCACAACTCACCTGGAATCCCAGCCTACTGGAAGACCTAGCTCCCAGAGCTTCTGGGATCCCCTAGTGGATTGCCCCAGAGCCAGGACTCCTTTTCCTTCAGTGGAGAGCTTCAAAATTCTTGGCTTTCATTCCAAATTGGGATGAAACCAGATTTTGAACTATGGAAATCCTCTACGAAACAGCATCATCTTTCCCCACCCTTCATCCAGCTCCGTTGAAGAACAGCACAAATGGACAACTCACCCAGCACAGAAACAGAGAACGGTTGGCTTCCCACCGACAGTATCTCTTGGCCAGATTCCGCTTTCCAGTATTTGCACGTATAAGATCCAGCATCAGCCATGTGAAGGGCAAGGAAGACCAGTTTGGCTCCCCCGCTTGGGTCAGGAGCATGGGTGGAGATCTCCCTGCTTCTTTCATTGTAGAATCTGTATCCCGTCACCTCCCTGATTTTGGGATCCAAGCAGCTGAGCGTCACCTGTTCTCCCACTAGGTATGTGGGGCAGGCAGGGTCCGCAGAGAGCGAGGGGGGTGGTGGTCGATCTGGAATAGGAGCAGAGAGAGTGATACCCGATACACTGGTACAAACAACCCCACGTTTCTGTTCCCACCCCCTAGCCAGTGAGATATCTCCTAAAGAAATAGATCTTCTGATAGCGCAAGAGTTGCATCCTCTCCAGCAGATATATCTCAGAAGAAGCAAAAATGGGGGGAGCATGACGTTGTCTCTGAAAAATGTTCATCTCCCATTCCTGCTATGGAGTGCTCTATGTCTGGAGAGGTAGTTAATTAACAGAGACCGTTAGTTAACTTGAGCACCATCTAACACCACTAGATGGCGCTCAAGGATATGTAGCATGGTTCTTTCTTGGTAGAAAATTGGAAAGAAAAACCAGATTTTTTTCTCTACAATGAAAAATTCAGGATTAAAAACGTGATATTTTGAAAAGATTTGTTTCAAAACTACTGAGTTTCCCTCCACATTTTCTTAACTCTCTTCCAACTTTTACCCAATGGAAAAAGGTAACAAAATGGTGAAAGTTTTCCAGGTGCAAATTAAAACTCTGATTTATAAGTATTGAGCGAGATGGTGGATCAAGTAATATTGTTTATTGGAGCAGCTTTCTATTGGTGAAAGAGACAAAGAAGAGCTTTGTGTAGCTCGAAAGCTTGTCCTTTTCACCAATGTAAATTGGTCCAATAAATGATATTACTTCACCCACCTTGTCTCTCTAATGTCCTAGAACCAACACGGCTCCAAAACACTGCATACAATTACTGAACTGAAACATTTCATAGAATCCTCTAAATGTTGGAAGGAACCTCAAGAAGTCATCACATACAGCCTCCTTCACTGAGGCAAGATCAAGTAAACCTAGACCATCCCAGATGGATGTTTGCCCAACCTGTCCGTCAAAATCTCCAATGACGGGAATTCCACAACTTCCCTTGGAAGCCAATTCCAGAGTTTAACTCCCCTTCGAGTTAGAAAGTTTTTCCTGCTATCTAATCTCAATCTCTTTTGCTGCAGATTAAGCCCGTTACTTAAGAACGGCCATACTGGGTCAGACCAATGGTTCATCTAGCCCAGTGGCCTTTCTTCCAACAGTGGCCAATGCCAGATGCTTCAGTGGGAAAGAACAGAACAGGTCGTCATCAAGTGATCCATCCTGTTGGCTATTCTCGTCCCACCTTCAGAGGACATGGAGAACAAATGATCCTGTCCTCTTTATAACAGCCCTTCACGTATCATAGAAGATAAGGGTTGGAAGGGACCTCAGGCTACAGACTGATCATTGTTTTGTAGATATTTCCAGCCTGTTCCCTTCATTCCTCTTTTCTGAAGACTAAACAAACCCAGTTTTTTAATCCTTTCCTCATATGTCCATTTTAAATAAATCTTTCATCATTTTTATTGCTCTCCTCTGGATTCGTTCCAATTTATCTGCATCTGTCCTAAAGGTGCCTAAAACTGGACACAGTACTCGATTTGAGGACAGTTACCTCCCCTGTCTTACATACCACACTCCTTTCCGAATGGATTTTCTCAGCTCCATTGCACTGTTAACTCATCTTCAACATGTGACCCACTATAACCCCCAGATCTTTTTCAGCCACACAGTAGAACTTCAGAGTTCCAACACCTCGGGAGTGGAGGTCATTTGTCACTCTGAAATGTTCATAACTATGAACAAAATGTTATGGTTCTTCTTTCAAAAGTTTGCAAATGAACATTAACTTAATATGGCTTTGAACCACTCCTCTGCAGAAGAAAAATGCTGCTTTCCCTTTATTTTTTTAGTAGTTTACTTTTAACACTGTACTGTACTGTATTTGGTTTTTCTATCTCTCTCTCTGTGGCTGCCTGATTGTGTATTTCTGGTTCCAAATGAAGTGTGTGGTTGACTGGTAGGTTTGTAACTCTGAGGTTCTACTGTATTAACACCTGGGCTGTTATTCCCCATTTTCTAGTGGTGCATTTGATTTTTTTCCCTTATCTGTATGTAGCACTTTGCACTTCTCGTTATTGAATTTCGTCGCATTGATTTGAGAGCAATCCTCTAGTTGGGCAACGTCCTTTTTGCATCTGACTTCAATAATCTACCACAAATTTCTGACTATTTCCTCTTGACTTTTGTTGAGATGGAGGCTTTCTCACATGGTGTTTTGATTTTGACAAAACCAGCTACGTTGATGGAAAAACTGCTCCGATGGAAACTTTCCAACCAGCCCTGTGAATAGCTGGCTTTGGTACTTTTCATCCTCTCTTAACATCTCCACCCTGAAATCTCTCCTTCCCCTCACATTCATAGATTCGTACATTATACGGTCAAAAGGGACTAACTGAGATCATCCAGCCTGACTTCCTGTAGTATAAGGCAGGCCAGAGAGTCCACCCAGTCATTTGCCCATTGAGCCAACATCTTATGGTTGAGGCAGAGCATAAAAAACTCTTCCAAGTCCCAGTGAGAAATGAACGGGTAACACCTCGTTTATAAGAGCAAGGCTCTAACTGCTGAAGTATGGGTCCATTGTAGCTGGAAAAGTCTTCACCTGTACATATAAACTCACCGTAGACATTTATGGTGATAGGCGCACTCAGGTTGGACATGGTCTTCTGCTCAGTGATCCAGTATCTACACTGGTAAGACCCAGAGTCATGAACATTTAGACTAGGCAGATTGTAGCTCTGAGAAAGCTGAATTTTGGTCGGTGGAGAGTCCACTTCAACTCCATCCCTTAGAAGCTGGAATTGCGTGGGCTGGTCCCCCGTGGGTTTTAAACACGTGAAAATAACAGAGTCGCCAACACGGTAGGTGGAATATTTTGGGCTCACCGTCAGCGATGGTGCTGGGGAAGTGACATCTGGAAGCAGAAAGTGTTTTAATAAAAATAATATTACCTAGTGCTTTTTGTCATTTGATCTACAAGCATGAGACCAATCTCATTATCCCCATTTTACAGATGGAGGAAACTGAGGCCCGGGGTGGGGAAATTACTTGTCCCAGGTCACGCAGCAGGCCAAGGGCAGCTCTGTCCACTTGGCCACAGTACCCACAACTAAGCAAAAGCGGTAACAAATAGAGTGCAATAGAGATTAGACACCCACTCCCACCATGCCATCCCAAATTTGCGACCTACAGGGTCACCCCATAACCTGCCCAGGAATGGAACTCCTTCAACTGACCCAAGGGCACATTCCCATAGCAACAGAAGGATTGCTAGCTGGATCACAACCCAGGTCCACCTATCCCAGTATCTTGTCTCTGGCATTTGCAGATGCAGATGTTTCCGGAGAAGGTGCATGTGGCCTTGCTGACATGGGATAATCTCTCCTCCTGATCTCTAAGAGTTACCGATTGGTTTAAGCCTCGAAGCATGAAGTTTAATATCCCTTCCAGTGTTTTTTGTTAGCATTATTCTAGCTCTGGCTCTCTTTGTTGAACGCCCAATCCCCTCTTTGCACATTGCTACATTTTTAACCTCAGCCATGTCTTGTGGCAATGAGTTCCACAGCTTAATGACACTAAGAAGATCTAATGGCTGAAGCTAGAGTCTAGACCAATTCAGCCAAGAACCAAGGCATGAATTTTTAACAGGGAGGAGATGCCCCTTCTGATTTTATAACCTATGAACAATCCTATAATCCTGAGCCGTCCTTCCCCACCCGGCAACCCTGCATCAGAGGTCAACTGAGGTGGTTGGCATTAATGCTGATAAACCCGGATGCTCTTGCAAGCCACATAAAGGTCCCTTTGAACTCTTGGCGGCAGTCAACTCAGTGACATCCTGTGTCAGGTAGTTCTGTAGTCTAACCACATGTTATGGGGGGGAGGGTGAAGGGGGAGGAAGGGCCCTGCCCCACTCCTGTGGCCTGTGTCTCTCAGGGAGGGATTGCATTGTACCAGATTTGTCATGATTAGTCCTCGCCACGAAAGGAAGGAAAGATGAGGAAACCGAGTGCCATGCACAAATTATTTTTCCTCCACGATTGCAGAACGGGGACGGGTGGGAGCAGAAGCCCATTTATAAACCATTTCAAACATTTCCTCTGCAGGCCGTGCTAGACCCGCCTCCCGGGGATCATATGGGCGTCAGCTGGGTAAGTTCTCCGTATGACACCCGGCTAAGGTGCCTGTCTTACCCTCCAGAGACCCCCCTTCCCCTACAACATGAGCAGTTACGTGAGTCATTCTTCAGCCGTTGAACTTGATGGGAAGCACATTGGCATGTGGGGAAATCACAGCCACGGGTTGGCAGGTGGGGGGGGAGGGGTTGGGGGTGAGGCAGATTTCCCATCGTTTGAGGATTTTGTGACGATTGGACATTTTTTCCCCCAGTCCTGAAGGGGGCGGGAAAGTCGAAATCTCTCCCAGGTGTGTGGCACGAAAATCTGAGCAATGATCCAGCCGGGGGCGGATGGGGGGTGTGTGTCAATGGACATGCTGGCTTGGAGAGGCTTAAACCAAGGCTTAAACCTTGAAGCATGAAGTTTGATATACCTTCCAGTGTTTTTTGTTAGCACTATTCTAACTCTGGCTCTCTTTGTTGAACGCCCAATCCCCTCTTTGCGCCTTGCTACATTTGTGACCTCAGCCATGTCTTGTGGCAATGAGTTCCACAGTCTAAAGACACGTTGTGTAGGGAAAAAAATGTTTCTTTTGGCCGGTTCTGATTGTGCGGCTTTCCGGCTTCCCGCTTTTTATTGCATTATGAGTAGAGCTGTTTGAAAAATGGATTTTCTTTTTTTTTGTTTGAAAAGCCAGAAAAAAATTGTTTTGGGTTGGACTGAAGATTGCTCTCCTTGGCTCAGTAGAGTACATCCTCACCAGGAACACTTATACCAGTCAAAGGGGCGGTGTGGGGAACCAAGAGACCCATCTCTCAGTGCCCTGCAAGGAACCCAGAGGGTCCCAGGTTCCTTTTAAGCTGCTCCCCCGACTTGCCGGTCCCAGCTGGGAGCCAGAGGGCAGCCACGCGGGGACGTCTTCCCTCCCTGGTCCCAGCCAGGCAGCAGCCGCCCGCCTCCCACCCGGTCCTGGCTTGGCAACCGGGAGCTGAGAACCAGCCGCAGTGAGTTTGCAGCAGCTGTCGTGACCTCCCCAGCTACAAGAATGACAGCCCTGCACCGCTATATGGGGACACGGTGTCTACACGGACACCGCGTCGCCTTAGTTCTGCCGACAAAAGCCCTGCGCCTCTGGTCGAGGTGGTTTTATTTTGTCGGGAAAACAGGGCAGTTTTGTCTGTGGGTGTGTGTGTGTGATTGCGGTGTGCACAGCAGCACTTGCTTTGTCAACAAACACTGACTTTTCCCAGCCCTTACTCGCCTTTCCAAAGAAAAAATTGGGGAGGGGGGGGAAAAGAAATAAAGAAAAAAAAGTTTCCGGTTCAGCCATCCTGGAACGACTTTCACCCGAAATCTCAACACTTGTTTGCCAACATTTTTTCCCCTACAAAACACTTTTGCTTTCGACGAAGTGGCTTTTCTCAATGGAAAAAAAAATTCACTGGATAATTCTCAATTATATCTAATTGTGAGACCCTCCCACTCATTCCCCCCAGTGGCCATCATGCGAGCTTAGACCGAAGCTGATAGAGGAGACACGCTGGAAGGGTAAGGGGCAAAACACACTGCCACAGGATGGGGTTGAGGCAAAGGACTTCACAGGCTCCAGAGAGGGAGGGGATGTTTAGCTGACCGCCAGGAGCTACTAGAATTAATGCTCACGCAAACGTTGCCAGGGGGATAAAACCTCAAGCTTCCAGCTTTTCCCCTATCTCGACCCGCTAAGGATCAAGGTGAGAGATTCAGGTGAGGGTCAGATTACCCCACGTCTTTGTGCACTGGCCCCTGTCAGCGACACTCCCCCGTTCCCGTGGGGCACCTTGTGCCTCCATGGGGATTGAGGTGGGTAGAAATGCTTTCTTGCCCCCCAGAGACACGAGAGAGCATTACCTGCAGGGGACGCCGGGCGGGTGAGGATCTGCAGCCAGGCTGAAAGAGAGAAGAGAGGCGATGGGGCTCTGGATGTGGGACGAGGCGGGGGTACAGGGAGCTCAGGACAGACAGACGCAGGGGAGGTCACTTACCCAGCACGGAGAGAAGGCACGTTAACGCCATGCTGAGCGGGTGGCTCTGGGACTGGGGGATCTGGGTTTTCAGCTCCGCCACCAGCTCAATCTCCACACCATGAATTTGAGGCTCATCCCCGGCAGCAGGAAGTGCAGACGCCAGCCAACTCCACCCTCCTGGTTTCCCCTCGGAAGTGTCAAAACCCCAGGCAGGCCAGCTGGGGGTGATGCACCATCTCCCGCGAGTCCTTTCAGTGAAGCAATCCTTCTCCTCTGGTTGGAGAGGCTGGAACTGGTTTCAACCCCTTCTCCCCGGACCGGACCTGGTGCATCCTTATATTCTCCCCCGCCCCAGTCTGGCTGGGGTCGGATTAGAAAACGGAGCAGAGCCCATATCTCTTTCCCTAAACCTGTTCAGTCTCCCCGCCCCTGGGGCTGGATCAGAACCAGCACTCCCTTGACTGGAAAAGACCCCCTGCCCCATTCCTCACCCCATGAGCCAGCCAGCCCCCCCCCATCCCTGGGGCTGGATCAGAGCTGACACCTCCTAGAGGGGAAAGGCCTCTTGCCCCATTGCCTGCCCGAGCCACCCACCCACTCCCCCCAGTTAGAATCCCGGTTTCCCGCCCTCTTACCAGTAGGACACATGCTCCTCTCACCCCCATGGCAGTTAATTGATTTAAAACCCTAGCCCTTTGGAGCTTAAATGCAATTGACCCTTTGGCTGCTGCCGTGCTCCTGCAGTATCCCACCTAGGTACCTACAAACAGGTCCCGACCATAACCTCATCTTGCGTGAGCTGCAGAATTAATGGCTCATGCTACAGGGCTAGGCAATCCCACTTGGGCCAACCTAGCAAAGGGGGGTGAGTCTCCAAGCCCAACTGGGACTGTCGACCCAGCTATTTTTAGCCCTGTAGTGCAGACCCATAGGCAGTGTAGCTAACGCTCACTGAGTATTAATTATGTAATAATGACTGAGTAATTAATCACCATCACTGATGTCTAGCTGGCAGCCAGTCACAAGCAGAGTGCCCCAGGGGTCGGTGCTGGGGCTGGTTTTGTTCAACATCTTCATTAATGATCTGGAGGATGGGGTAGATTGCACCTCAGCAAGTTTGCGGATGACACTAAGCTGGGGGGAGTGGTAGATACCCTGGAAGGTAGGGATAGGATACAGAGTGACCTAAACAAACTGGAGGATTGGGCCAAAAGAAATCTGATGAGGTTCAACAAGGAGAAGTGCAGAGTCCTGCACTTCGAATGGGAGAATCCCATGCACTGCCACAGACTGGGGAACGATGGGCTAGGCAACAGTTCTGCAGAAAAGGACCTGGGGGTAACAGTGGATAAGAAGCTGGATATGAGTCAGCAGTGTGCCCTGGTTGTCAAGACGGCTAATAGCATATTGGGCTGCATTAGTAGGAGCATTGTCAGCAGATTGAAGGAAGTGATTATTCCCCTCTATTCGGCATTGGTGAGGCTGCATTTGGAGTATTGTGTCCAGTTCTGGGCCCCCCACTACAAAAAGGATGTGGACAAGTTGGAGAGAGTCCAGCGGAGGGCAACAGAAATGATGAGGGGGCTGGAGCACAAGACTTATGAGGAGAGGCTGAGGGAACTAGGTTTGTTTTATCTACAGAAGAGAAGAATGAGGGGGGATTTGATAGCAGCCTTTAACTACCTGAAAGGGGGTTCCAGGGAGGATGGATCTAGGCTGTTCTCAGTGGTGGCGGACGACAGAACAAGGAGCAATGGTCTCAAGTTGCAGGGGAGGAGGTCTAGATAGGATATTAGGAAAACCTTTTTCCTTAGGCGGATGGTGAAGCCCTGGAATGGGTTACCTAGGGAGGTGGTGGCACCTCCTTCCTTAGAGGTTTTTAAGCTGTGGCTTGACAAAGCCCTGGCTGGGATGATTTAGCTGGGTTTGGTCCTGCTTTGAGCAGGGGGTTGGTCTAGATGGCCGCCTGAGGTCCCTCCTAACCCTCATCTTCTATGATTCTATGATCCATAGATGAGTTTTAGGGACCCAGATACTCTTGAGAATCCCACTGGGCCCCTAAAGAACTGACATGAAGTAATCTGAAGTCCTGAATTTATATGCTGACCCCTGGGGCATAACTGAACACGGAATCCACCCCATCTGCCCCTCATCATCCTAGTAACTGGGAACCTCCCAATCTTCATTCTCACAGCCCCCCATGAGGTAGGGCAGGGCTACTCCCCCCAATTTTCTGGGGCGGAGGTACAGGGTGTCTGTGGTAGAGCAGGGAACTGAACGGGGCTCTCCCAACTCCTAAGTGAGCCGTCTAACCCCTGGGGCCGTCTTCTCTGTCATTAGTTAAAATAATAAAGACGTTTATCCCAGGCTCTCAGCGACCGACCCTCCTTCATCATGCAATGAACGTAATTCAATTAAATCCCAGCCACGCGGAAAACCTCAGAGCCATGGGAGCTTAGCTGGCCACCATCTAGGAAGAGACCCTTCCAGTCTTTTGCTCCCCGGATGGGGCCACCAACCAAGCCAATTAAGTGGAGTCCAGGTGGGATGACGGGACACGCTTGCGGAGTTACCAGAACTCCAGTCTTGGTGTGGACAGCTCGGGGCTTAGACATCTGCAGGAACCCGGCACAGAGGGGACACACCCATCCGTGGAGAATGCCTCTATCTCTGTATCTGTTTACGCTAGGTGGGTATTCTGAGAAAGGGGCACGAGAGTGGGTGGGGGTGACGGGTATAACAACATACTGGACAAACTTGAGGGAGTTCAGATAAACTTTCTGAAATGTTGAGTTTTCCTGTCCCAGCTTCCAGCAATCAGAGGTTGAGGGTCACCCGGAGCATGGAGTTGTTGCATCCCTGACTAATCTTGACTAATCCCCATGGATGGATCTATCCCCCAGGACCGTCTTTCCTTCCTTTTTGACCCCAGTTGTATTTTGAGCCCTCACAAAATCCCCCGGCAGGGAGTTCCTCAGGTTGATCTCACGTTGGGTGAAGAAGCACACCCTTGTGTTTGTTTTAAACCCGCCGCCTATTCATTTAGCCAGCTGGCCCCTCGTTCTTGTGTTACATCAAGGGGGAAATAACGCGGCCCTGTTCGCTTTCCCCACCCCAGTGGTTTTCAACCTGTGGGCCCCGGTGAGAATCTGCAGACTCTGTCGATGATTTCTGAAGGGGTCCGCACCTCCCTGCGAAGCTTTTTAGGGGTCCGCAAATGAAAAAAGGTTGGAAAGCGCTACTCTGCACCATTCGTGACTTTATAGACCTCAAGCTTTTATAGACCTTAGTCGTCTCTTTTCTAAGCTGAGCTGTCCCAGCCTTTTTAATCTCTCCTCGTACGAAACTTGCCTGGGATGCCTCCAGAAGGGGGAAGAAGAAAGTGATCAGATAGCAAGTGTGAAAAAAACGGGACATTTGTTTTCTGGAGGGGGGTATAGTTGCCTGGGTAAAACAGCTCCTCATATCGGTCCCAATAACATCAGGTTGTCTGGTCACCGTTGGGAGGGAGAATATAATTGTTCTGGTTAGCGGTCCCTTTCAAGACACACCCCCGGAGAGGGCTGGGTGTATCAGCTCATGCTGGATGCTCCCGGGAACCAGAGGGCGAAGGAAGAGGGTCTAAACCAACAGCCCGGTTCCGTGGCGTGGGGATTTTTTCCGAGCAGACAGAAGCCCGGGTCCACAGAGGTCCCAAGCCTGAGGGTCCGGTCAGAAGGACTTGGCCTCCGGGGAGCCCCGCTGAAATCCGGCGGCTTGTTGTGATGAAGTAGGAGATGTGAGGAAACACCGGGGGTCGGGTGTCGAAGGATTGCAACTGTTGGAGGGAATGAGCCCTGTGTGCGTGTGTATGTGTGTGTTTGTGTATGTGTCACTTCCGCCCCCTGCTGGAGGAAATGAGCCCTGCTCTGTGTGTGTGTGTGTGTGTGTGTGTGTGTGTGTGTATGTGTATCCCTACGCCCCCTTGCTGGAGGGGTTGACCCCCCTGCAGGGATATTACAGCAGGATGCTGCCCCACCTCCCGGTTGTGCCTCAGTTCTGGGAGATCGTAGCTGCAGGCGGATTATCAGGGTGTGAGCCCCATGGTGGTTTATCTGCCAGGGGGTTATTTTACACCAGGAAGGGGTCCTGGCTTTGCCTGGTTCCTGGCCCATGGGCCGACTCCCCTCTCTCTGTTCTGCCAGCCTCCCAAAACAAGCCTTCTTCCTCCCTTCACCCTTTGTTTTCCAGCCACAGTCCGGGGACCTCCCCATTTCTCCAGATCACCCCATCTCCTCCATGGGGCACAGCTCTGGGAGGGGAGTGGGGTCTAGTGGTTAGAGCTGAGGGGCTGTGCACCAGGACTCCTGGGTTCTCACCTCAGCTCTGGGAGGGGAGTGGGGTCTAGTGGTTAGACCAGGGGCCGGGAGCTAGGATGCCTGGGTTCTCTCCGTGGCCCGGGGAGGGTTGTGGGGGCTAGTGGTTACAGCAGGGCGAGCTGGCAGCCCGGACTTCTGGGTTCTCAGAAACCTTTAGAAAGGAGCGTATTCTCTTGCTTACTATCGGGCCAGTGGCTCTCAACCTTTCCAGAGGACTGTCCCCGTTTCAGGAGGCTGATTTGTCTCGTGCATCCCAAATTTTCCCTTCAGTTCAAAGCTACTTGTTTACAAAATCAGACATAAAAATACAAAAGGGTTGCCGCACCCTGCTACTGAAAATTTGCCGACTTTCTCCTTTGTACCACATCACGCTAAAGAAGTCAGCTGGAATATAAATCCTGTGCCCATGTTTCAGTGTACGGTACGAGGGTGGTAGGAAGTTTTCGTTTGTACTGACTTTGCTAGTGCTGTTTATGGAGCCTGTTGTAAAATGTATCTAGACAAGTTGAGAACCACCGCTATCATGACTCATTTCTCAGTCTACCACAAGCACCGCGTGCGGTTGTTTCAGGCCTGTCGCTGTGCTCTGACAATAACCATGCTGCTTTACTGCAGTGGATGTGTGTCCCCCCACCCACTATCTGTCGCCTCCATTGTGTGTCCTCTGCGGTCCCTGAGAATGGGAAGGAAGCCGGGCGGGGGCTCACCCCACTCCACCGTCCACTGTGACTCAGCCAACAACCTCTGCAAAACTGCCCTGGCTCGGCCAAGGAGTTTAAAATGCCCCGGACAGCAGTGGATCCTGATGGATCTACCAGCTCACAGGGTCCCAGGGGAATCCGTCCTCTCCATGGTGGGACCTGTGTGTAATCTGGACACGGCAGACATCTGCAAAGTTGGGGGTCCTCATGTGAGTCTGTTTCAGCTCTGATCTGGCCCTAGGGTGTGGGGGGGTTGGCTGGCTCACGGGAATGGGACACAGGGGCCTTTCCCCTATAGGGGGTGCTGGCTTCGATCCGGCCCCAAAGAGGGGACTGACTGGCTCACGGGAATGGGACAGAGGGTCTTTCCCCTATTGGAGGTGCTGGCTCTGATCCGGCCCCAAGGAGGGGACTGGCTGGCTCCTCCAAGAAGGATGGTCGGCAAATGAAAAGCAAGTTGGAAAATTTTCCCTCTGTCCATGCAGGTTTTGTTGGCATTGAAATGTGTAGAAAAAGGATCCATTTTGGCAAAATGTTGCTAAACAAACCCACCCTGCCCCAACAATCTCTACTGGCACTTTCCGAACCGATTGCTGCCATTTTTTCAGTTCGAAACCACATGTTGAAGCGAAACATTTTTCTCTGTGAAAATGTTTTGAATGGTCCAGAACCAGCACAAAAACTTCTGGCCCCATTCCTGCTGACGGGTCCACTGTGATGACCACGAAAACCAGGCTGGCATTCCCAGGCAGGTGGCTGACGCCATCGGATATCTGGTTCCCTTCTTGGGCAAAAGAAGTTCTGGTTTCCTCAAAACAAAACGTTTTCATCCGCTCGCTGGTCCCAATGGTCTCAAAATCTTGAATTGTGGACACCGTCTATTCTTAGGAGGGGGCAGAAAAGACTTATCAGGAGAGGCTGAGGGAAATGGTCTTCTTTCATCTGCAAAAGAAATCTGATGAGGTTCAACAAGGAGAAGTGCAGAGTCCTGCACTTAGGACGGAAGAATCCCATGCACAGCTACAGACTGGGGACCGAAGAGCTAGGCAGCAGTTCTGCAGTAACAGACCTGGGGTAACAGTGGATTAGAAGCTGGATATGAGTCAGCAGTGTGTCCTGGTTGTCAAGAAGTCTAACGGCATATTGGGCTGCACTAGTAGAAGCATTGCCAGCAGATCGCGGGAAGTGATTATTCCCCTCTATTCGGCTCTGGTGAGGCTGCATTTGGAGTATTGTGTCCAGTTTTGAGCCCCCCACTACAAAAAAGATGTGGACAAATTGGAGAGAGTCCAGCGGAGGGCAACAAAAATGATGAGGGGGCTGGAGCACATGATTTATGAGGAGCGGCTGAGGGAACTGGGCTTGTTTAATCTGCAGAAGAGAAGAATGAGGGGGGATTTGATAGCAGCCTTTAACTACCTGAAAGGGGGTTCCAAGGAGGATGGGGCTAGGCTGTTCTCAGTGGTGGCAGATGACAGAACAAGGAGCAATGGTCTCAAGGTGCAGTGGGGAAGATCTAGGTTGGATATTAGGAAAAAAAATTTCCCTAGGGGGGTGGTGAAGCACTGGAATGGGTTACCTAGGGAGGTGGTGGAGTCTCCATCCTTAGAGGTTTTTAAGGCCTGGCTTGACAAAGCCCTGGCTGGGGTGATTTAGTCGGGGTTGGTCCTGCTTTGAGTAGGGGGTTGGACTAGTCACGTACCAGTGGTACAGGAGCGGAAACCACCATGATTTGTCCGTTTTGGCACAAGGGATCGAATCACCTCCATTTCCATACCTGTACGCCATGTGGTTTGTTTACGACCATCACACAGAATGTCACTTCCTCTGAACAGCTCATTTTGGTTTCCCCGAACCGGGGAGTCTAACCCAGCCCTCCCTGGCAGAGGAGGTGGGGTCAAAGAGGAAGCCTGAGAGGTGGGCACCCGGCCATCTTTAGGGAAACCACTTTTGCCTGGACCGTGTTGTCCAGCCTGCATTTATTTCTGACCCTGTGTCAGAAGAGGGGGTGGAGGGAAGGCGTACAGTAGCCTTGTGTCCCGTTTGATGAGAAAAGCATCATCTGGGGAAAAGGGCCCCACTCCCAGCTCCGGAACCAAAACGTGGGCACTTAGTTTTTTAGGTTGGCACCAAAAGCTCTGTAGGTGGGGACCCGCCACGGCTTGAATATATCCCGTAGTCCTCCAAGGTCGGTTTCCTACTCCTGAGCCTGGAAAAACGTTCTTCTTAGTGCATCTGTGGGGGGTTTTTGGCTGCCCCCTATTGCCCCCCCCACAGCACAGCACCCCTTAGTGCTGCATTGAGGACAGCACTCATGTTGGGGTGCCAGCACCCCCATGTTGCTCTCTGTCCCCTGTTGCCACCCCGGGGAACTGCAGGGTAGCAATGTCTCCAAGGTTGAACTGCCTCCTACCCGCTCCCACATCTCGCCACATAGAGAGGGTAAAATACGGGCCCCCACTGCCGATATATGTGATTTTTAAAATGTATTCGTATTATTGTAGAGCTAAGGTGTTGTACGACCAGAACCAAGTCCCTCCCTTCTCACTTGCAATTCATTTCCAGCCCTCTGCCCCATCTTTGCCTCTGGCTCCTTTCCTGAGCTGTTTTCCTTTGCTCCTTGGATGCCTAAACCCCTTCACTGGCTTCTCCAGCCTCCCAGGGGAGGTCTCAACCCGACGCCCACCAAAGGGGTTTGGTGGCAGCGGTGGGATTCCAGCCCGCCTCCTCAGCTCCTGATGGAGTGCCGTGACTATGTTCTGCTTTATCCCTCCTGTTCTTCCTTCTTTTCATGTCTCAGCTGGGGATAATCGGCCACTAGTGGGGTCCAGAACCCCACTCTGCTCTGATTCCCACCCTCTGGGAGTCTCTTCTCCAGCATAGACAGCTGAGGCCTGTCCGCTGGTTTCTTCCCGGACTCAGCCAGGCGTTGGCATCTGCTTGGAATACAATCCACAAGGGGCAGCGGGTCAAGCAGGAAGCTGCGGGGGTTGATCACAGACATCAGATTTTGTCATCATTCCTCTGTGTTTGCAAGTGGCTGTAGGCAGGGGGTCTGACACCCGGGGTGATGCCCACAGAATTTTTGTCCCAGCGTCTGAGTGACACGGCCTGATTTCATTGAGTAGGTGGCAGGGGGTGTGTAACAGATCTCATCCCCTCCACCAGGGGGCAGCATAGACACACACACACACACACACACACACACACACACAGGGCAGGGCTTGTTCCCTCTACCAGGGGGCAGCAGAGACACAGAGACACACACACACAGAGCAAGGCTTGCCCCTCCACCAGGGGGGCAGCACACACACACACACACACACTCACATACACACATACACACAGGGCAAGGCTCACCCCTCCAGAAGAGGGCAGCAGGGACATCCACACCCACTGACCCACACACACACACAAAATGCAGGTCTCATCTCCTGCACCAGGGAGCAACAGGGACAGACAGACAGGCAGACAGACACACATACAGCATGCAGCGCTCATCCCATACACCAGGGGGCAGCAGGGTCTCTCTCTCTCTCTCTCTCTCTCTCACACACACACACACACACACAGAGCAAAGCTCATCCCCTCCACCAGGGGGCAGCAGACACACACACACACACACACAGCGCAAGGCTCATCCCTCCACCAGGGGGCAGCAGGGTCTCACACACAGACACACTTACACACACACACAGAGCAAGGATCATCCCTCCACCAGGGGGCAGCAGACACATACACACACACACACACACACACACACACACAAAGCGCAAAGCTCATCCCCTCCACCAGGGAGCAGCAGACACACACACACACACACACACACACACACACACACACACACACACACAGGGGCATGAGCGTAGGTGCGGCCCCTGATCCTCCTGGCCTTTGTGATGGGCCCAGCAGGGGAGCCAGGGTGTGGAACGAGCCAGCCCTGCTCGAAGCCTCCGGCAGCTCGTGCCTGGCCTCGGGGCCACACAGCCAACTCCCTGTTCACAGCGTCAGCACAATTTGGGCCGGGGACAGGACTTCCCTTTTCTGCTTCCCTTTCTGTTTCTTTAGAAAAAGAAACTCATGAGCAACGCAAACCCCTTGCTCATCAACTGGCAAAAATAAACAAACACCCCCCTCCCCGTGTGAACGCGCTGGCAGTATCATGTGGCCACGGGCTGGCCTGCAGGGAAGCCAGGCCGTGGAGACAGAAAACCAGGTGTCATCCTTGGCCCGGATCAGAGCGTGGAGCTATGGAGAAACAGCCCCTGCCCCCGAAGCGCTGACAAATAAAGACACGAGGGAGGCGATGGCTGGGAGGGGAAACTGAGGCGCAGGGAGGGTGACGTGCGGCCAGTCCCACGGTAGAACCGGCTCACGCACAGCGCAGGGCTCATTCCTTCCAACGGGGGGGGGAAGGAAGAAAGGGTGGACACAGACACACTTACACACACACAGAGGTCTCATTCCTGCTTTTCAGGGTAGACTCGAAGGTCAGAAGGGCCCATTATGACCATCTAGTCTGAGCTCCTGCACAACGCAGGCCACAGAACCGCGCCCACCCACTCCTCTAACAGACCCCCTCACTCAAGTCCTCAGATCGTGGTTTAAAAACTTCAAGGTACAGAGAACCCACCAGCGAGTGAGCCATTCCCCACGCTGCAGAGGAAGGCGAAAAACCCCCAGGGGCCGATCTGCCCCGGGGGAAAATTCCTTCCCAACCCCAGATATGGTGATCAGCTAAACCCGGAGCATGTGGACAAGACTCACCAGCCAGACACCTGGGAAATAATTCTCTGTAGTAACTCAGAACCAGCCCCATCTAACGTCCCTTCACAGGCCATTGGCGTATCTACCACCCTTCGTCAAAGATCAGTCAGGTGCCGAATGAGGCTGTCCCATCAGACCGTCCCCTCCATAAACTTATCAAGCTCAGTTTTGAAGCCAGCTTGGTTTTTTACCCCCCCCTGCTCCCCTTGGGAGGCCGTTCCAGAACCTCACTCCTCTGATGGTTAGAAACCTGTGTCTAATTTCAACTCTAACCTTCCTGATGGCCAGTTTATAGCCATTAGTTTTTGTGTCCACATTGGCACTGAACTTAAATAACTCCTCTCCCTCCCTGGTGTTTATCCCTCTGATGTATTTATAGACAGCAATCATATCTCCCCTCCGCCTTCTTTTGGTTAAGCTAAACAAGCCAAGCTCTTTGAGTTTCCTCTCAGAAGGCAGGTTTTCCATTCCTTGGATCATCCTAGGAGCCCTTCTCTGCACCTGTTCCAGTTTGAATTCATCTTTCTTAAACACGGGGCACCAGAACTGCACACTGTGTTCCCAGATGAGGTTTCACCAGTGCCTTGTATAACAGTAATAACACCTCCCTATCTCCACTGGAAACACCTTGTCTGATGCATCCTAGGACCACATTCTCTTTTTTCACGGCCACATCACATTGGCGGCTCATACTCATCCTGGGATCAACCCACACGCCCAGGTCCATTTAGTTTGAACTGAATCAACTCATGGTTGCTGTTGCAAAAACAACGAGAATCCTGTAGCACCGTAAAGACGAACAAAGCTTTTGTTTAAAGTCACTTTCTAATCTAAGAAAGAAAGAAAGAAGGAAAGAAAGAAAGATCTCTAGAGACGCAGACTGGCCTGCATCTGAGCATGGTGTTTTCCCCGGGGTGAGGCTGGGAAATCTGCTGGCTAGGGGCGTTGTGCCACTGTTTGGCTGGTGAAGCGGAAGTGCTTGGTTCATCCCAGGCAGGACACGGGGCTGGTGGCTGGGTAGAGAACCCTGATTCCAGTATCAGAGAATCCACCTCAGCATGGAACTGAGTCTCCTTCTGCCTGTGCTGGGTGAGAGACACTCTGGGCTTATTTTCCAGCAGCATGCACTTTTTCTTTCTTTCTTTCTTTCTTTCTTTCTTTCTTCTGATTTCTCACACCCTCTCTTCTCTTTTTCTGCCTCTCTCTAGATTTTCCCCACCCTCATGTCACCGGAAGGTAAAGGGAGTATGATGCAGAGGTGCTGTGTCCACCCTGGGATATTTCCTCACCTGGAGGGGGAGGCGATGGGATAGGGTGAGAAGGGATGGTGGGGGGATCTGTGTTGAGGTCTTGTTCCCCCATTTCCTCTGCCCCTCACTCCCTGGGGGGCTCCCCCTCTGCACAGACCCCTGTGTTTCCATTCCAGCGTCCACTCTTTCCCTGCCACCCCTCCCACCAGGAGTTCTTCGAGGGGACGGAGCTGCTCCTCGGCTGAAGATACAGCTGTGCCTACTGGAAGGGGGGATCTGAGCAAGAGAACCCCCTCCGAGAAAAGCCTCCCCATCTGAGTTCAAGTGAAGGGTATGTCTCTGCTTCCTTGGTCTTGCACGGGCGCCAGTTGGGGGGGGGGGGGGACAAGGGAGGCAGGAGCCCCCCATCCTACTGGAGTTTTGTACAGGAGGTCTGATCATGACACGCACTAGCCCCCCAGAATCACTGCAGTTCTGCAGCTGTGCCCAGCTTGTGGGGCAGGGAGTCAGTATTTTGTCTACACGCAGGGGCAGGGGGGTTAGGATAAGAAAGGGCTGGGGGTTAGATTCAGGATCTGGAAATCGAGATGAGTCTGTAGACAGGAGTGCCCCTGAAGAAAGAACACAGGGGACTCAGAAGAAATACAGCCAGGTCCTGCTGCGGGCCAAGGTTACATTCAGAAAAGGAGACGTGAGATATCTCTGCGTGGAGGTGCTGACGGCAATAGTTTTACCAGATTTAGGACTGGAAGATTTGACCATCCTCGTCTTTTCGACAAGGAAGAGCTGCCTGCAGCTCCTGAACCTGTTTATTTTCCTTTCCTGCCTGCAGTAGCCCGGCTACACCTCAAAAGACTGGATTTTTTTCCCTTTCACCTTTAAAATGTGGGATTTTCTCGGGTGTTTGGTTTGAAATATCCTCCTGTGAGAATTGCAACACTTCCGTACTGCGTTTAAGAGCCTTCTGCAAAGTAACTAGCCTTTAAACAGAAGTGAAAGCAGTATTGCCAGCTGTCCCGGTTTTGCCATGAGTCTCACAGTCATTGTGATTTTCCTTAAAGCCCCAGCTGCTGGAGTCAGGGGATGGTTTCAGCCTTCAAAAGTACGTTTCCAGCCCTCATGGCTGTGGAGGAAGCTTCAAAATGTGACCCCTAAAGGCTGAAAAAGTCAAATAAAAAGAATCCCAAATCTTGCATTTTTACACTCTCATGATTTAAAAGCCAATCTTGTGATTTTGGGTGAGCTTGACTCTTAATTTTCGATTATTTGGGGTTGGGAAAGTGACTTGAAACTGTCAGTTCTTTGTAATATGGTAACACCCCCTATAATTCCAGGCAGGGGCAGTATAAACTCATGGGGCCTCATGCTGGTAGGATGCTTCCTGGAATCAAATGACCTATTTCAAGCTTGGTGAACTGAAAAGAAAGTAAGGAGCCTCGGAGGATACAGAAAGTAACTTTGATTTTTATACTCAGTTGCTGTACTCAAGCATTTGTAACCAAGTAAGCACATCCATTAAAATGTTACTCCCACCCTGTGTCCCGTAAGTGATTTGATACACAATCTCTGCACATGGTAGCATTAGAGGTGAGCGGGTCTAACACGTGTTTAATTTTCTTTCTTTATAGAAATTAAAGCCAGTGCATCTGTCAGCTGATTTCTGAGTTATTATCTGCAAAATAAGTAGAATTTTTCAGGTGCCGATGTAACCTCGGGGATCACAGTTAATTGCCCCCCCTCTGCAACCTGAGCATCACAGGGCCGGTGGTATCGGGGTTATACAGCTGTTTGTACTGGGTATGATTGTCTGGATGGAAAGTCCAAGCCAGGAGGAATGAGTCAGTCGCCATCAGCGGGAGGGGGTGAGCAATTCATTGTCTGTAATACCCCTGGGGAGAGAGATCGGAGTTTAACCGCTGCACCTTTACTCAGCAGATAAATTCTGACAGGTTTCCATGCCCCCTTTTTGCTTCCTGTCCTGCTTTCCTGCCTCATTTGTGGACGTGTAAATTTTTGCATTAACTGTTTCCATTTTTCTTTCCGGGGGTGAATTAGCACAGCTCGTGTGAGCTTTTTCACATGTTCTCGGAAGAAAGCTGTTTTTTTAGTTCACATTTTCTATAAAGGTTAGTAAAAGGTGGCTGGGCCCCTTTGAAATAATTCACTGGAGAAGGTGGATTCTCGCACAGTGAACAAGAAAGGCGAAAAGGTAGCAGAGAGAATTTGAAAACTGCAGGAAAGGAAAATGAAAAGGAGAAAGTTTGAAAACTGCAACACAACTGGAAGCACAGTGCAATTACACTGGGGATATTTTGCAGCCGTGCCTGCAAAGCAACAATGAGATTGTGTTGTTGTTGTTGTTCTGTATTGTGTTGTTGTTTTGTAGTATTGCATTCAAGGGGCCCCAAGGAATGCTTATATTTTTTTTTCAGACCTCGGCTCTTCCATTTCTGTCTTTCCCTGCAACTGCGGGGAAGAATGATCCCCTACACACACACACACGGGCTAAGCAGTGCGTTGCTTATCCATCTCCGTCAGTTTCCTCTCTCCACAGCCCCCACGGTTGGCTGGACCCGGGAGTTGGCCGGGGCGGTTTATTCTTCACCCTCAGCAGCCTTATCTTCTTCAATACCTATTTCCTGATGAAACATGAACGTAACTGGCTCCTTCCGGGACAGGCATCCCTGACTGCTCGGGGATTTGTCCCCACACCTAAAAGGCCCCTCAGCAACTCTGTTCCCGTGGGAGGCCCTTCAGCCATCGGCTGACATGCAGCCACTTCTGGGGCGGGGCGTGTCAGGTGCACGACAGATGCCCAATCATTTCAGAGAGCGCCCCCTACTGAGCCCCCCCTGCCCTGCTCCATGCAGTGCAGTGCCCCCCAGTGACCTGCTCAGCATGGCACCCCCGAGCGCCATGCAGCGCACCGGTGAGTCAGCCATAGCACCCCCTACTGGCTGCTCCCCCTGCAGTTCCATGCCTCCTTCACCACCCTTAGACTCCAGTGCTGTCACGTCTTGTTTGCAGGTTCCCGGGAGGATCACAGGATGGGGACCCAAGGCTAAAGAAAACCCTCCAAACACTTCAGCATCCATCTTTCCAATCTCTCTATGATCCGCAAGGCCCAATCAACCTTTGCCTGCTCCCTGCCTCAGTTTCCCCCACTGCTAAAGGGGGCTCATGATCTCCGTCGCCCAGGCGGGAGGCTGTGAAGCTTAACGTCTTTTTCTGAATATTTGGCACGTCTCTTCCTTGGCGTTTGTCATCTTCCATGGCATGTCGTTGCCACGGGTTCCACTGCTGATAGGGAAGCTGCTTCTCAACTGAAAGAAAGAAAGAAAGAAAGAAAGAAAGAAAGAAAGCTGCCTTTCCTTTTCCTTTTCAAGATCCCTTCTGCTACTATTTCTAAACTGTATGACTCTCTGTAAGCCCCCCTCCCTTCAGGCTTCATAATAAAAGTTTACTCCGGCCTCCTTCAGTCTGTCTCTTTAACGGACCTAGCACTTGTGGGCTCCCTCAGATGGTTTGTGTCATATCCCCCGCATTTCTGAAAGAGGTGGTGAGCTTCCCTCCACTTTGACTGGCAAATTCTTTCCCTCATAGATGACAAGGCCAGAAGTGAATATTGTGGTCACCAAGTCTGACAACCTTCATAAGACAGGCCGTAGGACTTTCCCAAAACAATTCTTAGAGTGGATCTTTTAGAAAAACATCCACTCAGTCAAGTCCCGTCAGCTCCTGTTCATAGATGACGCTAAGCTGGGGGGAGTGGTAGATACACTGGAGGGCGGGGATAGGACACAGAGTGACCTAGACAAATTGGAGGATTGCGTCAAAAGAAATCTGATGAGGTTCAACAAGGAGAAGTGCAGAGTCCTGCACTTAGGATGGAAGAATCCCAGGCATTGCTACAGACTGGGGACTGACGGTCTAGACAGCAGTTCTGCGGAAAAGGACCCGGGAGTTACAGGGGATAAGAAGCTGGATATGAGTCAGCAGTGTGCCCTGGTTACCAAGAAGGCTAATGGCATATTGGGCTGCATTAGTAGGAGCATTGTCAGCAGATTGAGGGAAGTGATCATTCCCCTCTATTCGGCACTGGTGAGGCCACATCTGGAGTATTGTGTCTAGTTTTGGGCCCCCACTACAGGAAGGATGTGCACAACTTGGAGAGAGTCCAGTGGAGGGCAACAAAAATGATGAGGGGGCTGGAGCACAAGACTTATGAGGAGAGGCTGAGGGAACTGGGCTTGTTTAGTCTGCAGAAAGGAAGAATGAGGGGGAATTTGTTAGCAGACTTTAACTACCTGAAAGGGGAGGATGGAGCTAGGCTGTTCTCAGTGGTGGCAGACGACAGAACAAGGAGCAACAGTCTCAAGTTGCAGTGGGCTGGACATTAGGAAAAACTTTTTCCCCAGGACGGTGGTGAAGCACTGGAATGGGTTACCTAGGGAGGTGGTGGAGTCTCCATACTTAGCGGTTTTTAAGACCTGGCTTGACAAAGCCCTGGCTGGGATGATTTAGCTGAGGTTAGTCCTGCTTTGAGCAGGAGGTTGGACTAGATACCTCCTGAGGTCCCTGCCAACCCTCATCTTCTAGGATTCTATGAAAGGAAGGAACATGAGGTTGAATTTCAGCAGTAAACAGAGTCATGAAGCCGGGTGGGAAAACGAAGCAAGTTCAAACTGACTGAAAAGCAGCCAGCAGGGACCATCCTTCCACATTGACGCTTTGTCTCCTGGGTTTCAGCTGGAAACGTGTTTCAAGGGGGGGCTAAAACTATAAAAAGGAGGGGGGGAAACACCCCCAAGGCACCCCTCTAGCTATCTCTCCCGGCCCACCTCCTTCTCCGCACCTGAGCAGGCAAAAGGACTCTGCGTAGGGGTCCTGACATGAGAGTTTGGTCAGTAATCTGCTGGCACGGGGGCGAGACAGTTTGCTTTGCCCCTAAGATAGTTTCTTGAGCAGATACGAGTAAGCATTTTCTCTTTCTCTGTCTTGGAGGCATTTCTGTCTCCTCCCTCGGCCGCCCTTCCAATCTCCCTTCGTTGCGGTTAATAAACTTGCTTTCCTGTTTTATTTCAGCCAGCGTGTTTAAACTGAAGTGTCTGGGGGACTGTTTAAGGTAATAAACTGACGTATTATTCCCTTACGGGAATAAAGGACTTAATATATTTGTTTTGTCCGGGAGAGGGTCGGGCAGTACAGGACATACATTTCTGGGGGAAGATCTGGGGTGGGGGGACTGGTGGGGGTGACCCTGCAGTATAACCACGACTGGTGAGACGAAGGGTGTGGCCCCCTATATCACAGTGGGGGGCTAGTGGTTAGAGCAGGGGGGCTTGGAGCCAGGACTCCTGGGTTCTCTCCCTGGCTGTGGGAGGATAGTGGGGTCTAGTGGTTATAGCAGGGGGAGCTTGGACTGTGAGGACTCTTGGCTTCTATTGACAACTCTGGGAAGGGAGTGATGTCTGGTGGTTAGAGCAGGGGGTGGGGAGCCAGGACTCCTGGGTTCTCCTCATAGTTCAAGCTGAGGGCAGCATCTGTTTAGCTTCTCAGTGTAACCCTTCTGCCAGATGCAGTCAGCAGCCCCCCGGGCCCAGTTCAATATCTGGGGCAGGGTCCTGTCAATGATGCAACCACCAAACCAGCTCAAGCCTCCACCCGGTCACCTGGGAAATCACACGCCATCCCCTGGGCACAGAGTCGGAGTCTAGAAAGTCAACGTTTTCATAGAAGGCAGGAATGAACTCAGCACTGGTTTCAGAAACAGTGCAAACAGAATTCATAAACCCCCAAACCCTCGAGCAGGACCCGTCCCGCCCCAGAGTCCATGTCCCACACCTCTCCTTTCTTGCTTCCCACTGCCCGGCCGACTGGCGTAGCTGCACTGCCTGCCTCTCCGGCGCGGTGCTCAGTTAGCCCCCTCTGCCCGCCCGTTGCCTCGGCAGGTTTCTCTCCGTCTTTCCTCACCCCTGCCATTATCGCTACAGTGATTTACAGCCCAACCCCAGCCACGCTGACCGGACAATAAGATAGAAAGGTGACTGATAACGGCGAACAAGGAGAGAAAATACTGGCTATTAAAGGGCTCTTTAGCCCGCTGGAGAAAGACCCAATGGCTGGAAGCACACATCAGAACGAAAGCCCTTCTTTGGGTGCTTAGCCGTGGGAACAAACGCCCCAGGGAAACAGTGAATTCTCCCATCTCCCGATGTCTTCCGGTCACCGGAGAGCCAGGTGGAAGCTACCTCAGAATCACAGAGTTGGAAGGGACCTCAGGAGGTGTCTAGTCCAACCCCCTGCTCAAAGCAGGACTAACCTCAGCTATATCATCCCAGCCAAGGCTTTGTCAAGCCGCAGCTTAAAAACCTCTAAAGATGGAGATTCCACCACCTCCCTAGGTAACCCATTCCAGTGCTTCACCATCCGCCTAGGGAAAAACTTTTTCCTAATGTCCAACCTAGACCTACCCCACTGCAACTTGAGACCATTGCTCCTTGTTCTGCCATCTACCACCACCGAGAATACCCTAGCTCCATCCTCCCTGGAACCCCCTTTCAGGTAGTTAAAGGCTGCTATCAAATCCCCCCTCATTCTTCTCTTCTACAGACTAAACAAGCCTAGTTCCCTCAGCATCTCCTCATTAGTCTTTTGCTCCAGTCCCCTAATCATTTTTGTTGCCCTCCGCTGGACTCTCTCCAACTTCTCCACATCCTTTTTGTAGTGGGGGGCCCAGAACTGGACACAATACTCCAAATGCAGCCTCACCAGTGCTGAATAGAGGGGAATAATCACTTCCTTCAATCTGCTGACAATGCTCCTACTAGTGCAGCCCAATATGCCATTAGCCTTCTTGGTAACCAGGGCACACTGCTGACTCATATCCAGCTTCTTATTCACTGTCACGTACTGGTCCTTTTCCGCAGAACTGCTGCCTAACTCATTGGTCCCCAGTCTATAGCTGTGCATGGGATTCTTCCTTCCTAAGTGGAGGACTCTGCACTTGTCCTTATTGAACCTCATTAGATTTCTTTTGGCCCAATCCTCCAATTTGTTTAGGTCCTTCTGCATCCTATCCCTACCTTCCAGGGTATCTACCACTCCCTCCATCTTAGTGTCATCTGCAAACTTGCTGAGGGTGCAATCTACCCCATCTTCCAGACCATTGATGAAGATGTTGAACAAAACCAGACACAGCACCGACCCTTGGGGCACTCCACTTGTGACGGGCTGCCAGCTAGACATGGAGCCATTGATCACTACTCGTTGAGCCCTATGCTCTAGCCAGTTCTCTATCCATTGTATAGTCCATTCATCCAACCCATACTTCTTTAACTTGCTGATAAGAATACTGTGAGAGAAAGTATCAAAAGCTTTGCTAAAGTCAAGGTATATCACGTCCACCGCTTTCCCCAAATCCACAGAGCCAGTCACCTCTTCATAGAAAGCAGTCAGGTTGGTGAGGCATGACTTGCCCTTGGTGAATTCTCCCGTCTCCCGACGTCTTTTGGTCACTGGAGAGCCAGGTGGAAGCTCTCTCAGTCACCCACAAATTTTCCAGCTCCCTGTTGGAGATGACGGCCCTCCCGTATCTCGTCAAGGTGCAGAGGTGATTAAAAAGCCATTGATCCTCATAAGGGGCCCGAGTGCCGCAGAGATGGAGGGGTGGGGGACAATTTCCTGCTCTCTCTCTGGGCGATCGGCCTGCGTTACAGTGACTGATGTATCGTTGTGGGTCAGAGATGGTGCGTGCCCCAGGGCGGTAGGTGTAACCACAGATGCCTCGGGGATAAAGAACAGCGTGTTGCAGCATGTCCAGATGCTCCCGAATATTGGTTCAGACTGGATTCTCCCGAGATGAACACACGAAGAAAGGACTGTGGGTAAATAGCCTGGTTTGCAACAAGCTCAGGGCTGGGTTTGTTCTGCCCCAGGTACCAGCAGGGAGCTCCAGTCCACGGCTGGAAGGATGGAAGGGTGGTAAGGGCGGGTTGACCTCCGGTGATCTTATTAGCACCTGTGGAGCATCTTTTATTGCTTTAATAGGGTTCCCCCATAGTGCTTCCCCCTCAGGACAGAATGGACTTGTGCGCTCCCTTGAAACTGCAAGAAATGCCGTTCTTTAGAGGCTCCGAGGGGAACAGGTGTTGACCGAGTGACTCGCCGGAGATCTCCTAGCGAAGGTAGGAAACCATGTGGCTGGGAAAACCCCCGGACAGGTGGGAGGGAGCCATGCGTCTCGCCCCAAGAGAGTGACGGCTGGGGAGCGTGAGAGCCCTGGGTGGGCCACAGAGGGGGAAGGACAAGTGCAGAACTGGGCGGGAGGCAGCAGGAGAAGGCTGGTGAATGGTCCACAGAGCAGGGGCCAGCGGCCTTTGTGGCCACGGAGGTGACTCATTCGGCTGTTGAAGTGAAGAGTCCCAGATCTGTGCGTGCTGCAGCATTTCCTCCGTTCTCAGTGGCAGCCCATGACTTCCTCCAGTTTATGCAATGCGGGGGAGGGGGGTGGCGGGGAAGCAGCGCCCCGGGATGAGCAACACATCCAGTCATGGGATTGTGCAGCTCGTGGGATGGGCAAAGCAGGGTCAGTCCGCTTCTGGACAGAGACTGGTCTGGCGGCTGCAGGGAGAACCCAGCTCCCAGGCACCTAGGGACCATCTCAGCATGGAGCAACCTCTCATTCTGCCGCTGCTGGGTAAGTCAGCCCCCTGCTTTCTTTCTTTCTTTCTTTCTTTCTTTCTTTCTTTCTTTCTTTCTTTCTCCTGATACCCAACCCCCATTTCCCCCAGCTCACTCTCCCCCGTGTACTTAAAGGTCTCATCACCTCTCCTTTCTCTTCCAGCCTCTCTCCAGCTCCTTCCCCGGCTGGTGTCCCCTGCAGGTAAAACCGACTCCTGTCCTGGCTGAGATGCTGCTGCTGAGGGTGGGACTGGCCAAAGAGCTGGGGGTGGCAGGGAGATGGGGTATCTCCCCCCCCACATTCGAGCTGCGGGATGTGGAAGTGCAGGTGGGGGGGGGATGTGCGTCCAGAGTCCTCCGACTCCCTCGCTGCTCCTTCATCCCAGCCAGCTCCTGTTCATTCCCCCGAGGGGGTGTGACGAGTTGGGTGGGGCTCAGCCCAGGTCTCAGCAGAGAGGCCCAGGTCCTGGGCCATGGAGGACAAGTGCCCCTCTGTCCCGTATAAGGGAGAGGGAATACACTGGCTGGCGGAGGCGGTCAGGAAGAAACTCACGCCTGAGGTTAATGTGCTAAATTCCAGGAACTGCAGAGCCAGCCCTTTTCCCTAGTGGCGTGCAACTGCATGTTCTCAACCCTGCTGCTCACAACAGAAAAGAGCCTGGCCCCACATCTGCCAGCGGTTCCTCTTTCTCCTTTAGCCCCCCGTCCCATCCCACCACGGGGCAGCCAAGGTGGGGACAGCTCCGCCTCTAACTTCCCAAGGGGAGGAGATTGTGCAGTGTTCACCCCGGCCTTGTCACATGCCAGGATGCTGCCCTCTCTCCCAGCAATGGGTGCAGGCTCTCTGCAGACTCCGGCAGCATTGCTGAGTAAGTCACAGGCAGGTCACCCTCTTGACATTTCCTCTTTGGCCACCAGGGCTAGAAGATGACACTTTTTAATGGAGGCTGAGAGTCCGCTTTAATCACATGACTCCAGCAGCCAAAGCCGTAAGGAAAGGGCTGTGAGATCTCAGCCTCCACCTGATCCTTCCTGTGTCGGGTGGTTGGATGCAGGGCAAACATGAGGTTCTGTTTCCTGCCGGGGCTGCGTTGTGGGTGAGTCGGGGCTAACGCAGCTTTGGTTCCCCAGCGATAAACCCCGCCCCAACCTTCTCCGTGCATCCCTGGAAGACCGAATACCTGCTGGGAGACACCGTGAGCCTGATTTGCTCTGCCCCGCCTGGGAGCAATCCGGTGACAATATTCCAGTACTACAGCAACATGGGCTGGGCTGTTACAGCCCCCTCCTCCTCTGTCTGGAAGCACACCTACAGCCTCAACATCACGGCGCCACGTGATGCGGGGTCCTACACTTGCGCCTATTACACTGGAAAGAGTCCGAGATTCCTCCATTCCAAGCAGAGCAACGAGGTCACCATCAAAGTCAAAGGTGAGATAGAAATATCTGTCTGTCTGTCTGTCTATCTATCCCCATACACACCCACTATCTATCTATCTATCTATCTATCTATCTATCTATCTATCTATCTATCTCAATATAAACCAATATAGCTATTTCGATATCAAGATACCCCTTTCTCCACTGCGGGCTCCCACCACTCCAATTACTGCTGTGAATGCTTTTAAACACGTGCACACGGTTATCTTTCGATGACTGTCAAAGTGGTGCAGCTCTGCAGATGGGCCTTCCTCCCCCATTTTTCCTCGGGATCCCGTAATCTCTGCCATGGTTTATCCACCGTGGGTTATTTCCCAGCCATTCAACTCCCAAATCATGGCCACTCGCTCTGACTTTTTGACGGGCACCAACCTGGCCATCGAAGACGGCTCTCTGGCTGGCAACTCGGTGGCCGCCATCCGCGGCTGCTCCATAGCGCTCTAACATGCCCATTGAAAACAGCTGCTCGCACTCAACAAAATAAACACGGCCACCCACATGCCCCTGTGGTTGGCTCACATGCAGCTCAATGACTAAAACAGCCACGAAGGCCAAGAATATCGTAATCGTCCATTGCTACTCAACCGAAAACATGGCCGCCAACCCAGTCACCAGCCTGGCTACCCAATGGCCAACAATGTGGTAATCCCACATGTCTACCCCCATCACCGTTTTCCTCACTGCTCTGCCCCGGCTGACCCCCTACCTTTATTGCCTCCTCTCAGATCCCCCTCACCAGCCGGAGCTGAGCGTGGATCCCCCATCTGGAGCCGTGAGCGAAGGTCACCCCCTGCACATCACCTGCACGGCCCCCGGGGACGCTGCCGAACGGCGGTTTAATTTCTACCAGGACGGAGAAGAGGCCGTCCGTGAGGACGCCGGGTATGAGATCAAGGCCGGGGCACCTGGGACTGACCCTATGAAGGTCTCTGTGCTCAGCTTCCCACGGGTGGATACCAACAGCACCGGGGAATTCAGCTGCGGGTATGAAGAGAAGATGGAAGGCCGGTGGATCCCGTCCGTCAGGAGCCGGCTGGTGACCATTACCTTGAAAGGTGAGGCTGCCCTAGAGACAAAATCCAGCCCTAGATACACAGTGCACTTCCTGCAGAACCCACGTGTGCACACACGTAGTCCCGCCCCCACGCTCTGCTGCCCCACGTGCATTTTATACACTAAGACACCATTCCTCACCCCACCCTCCGCTGCCCCCAGTGCCCATTATACAGTAGAGCTGCCCTATTCCCCCGCACAGCGGTGTGGGTCCTCTGCTGATCCCTTCTTTTCCCTGTGCCCCCTACAGACCCCCCTTCCCAGCCGGCACTGAGCGTGGATCCCCCATCCGGAGAGGTGAACGAAGGACTCCCCTTGCACCTCACCTGCACGGCCCCCGGGGAGGCCGCCGAGTGGAGGTTTCATTTCTACAAGGACGGAGTCAAGATGGTCCCTTTGGCTGCGGGGTCTGATAGCAGCACCATGGAGCCCGGCACCAGCGCGAGGAACGTCTCGGTGCTCAGCATCCCGCGGGCCAGTCCTGACAGTGCCGGGGAATTCACCTGCGGATACGAGGAAAACGTGGCCGGGAGGTGGGTCCCGTCGCCCAGGAGCCGGGCCGTGAACGTCACCATGAGAGGTGAGGCTGCCCTAGAGATCAAATCTAGATGCACTGTATACTTCCTGCAGAACCCACACGCATGTGCAAACACACACAGCCCTGCCCCCCGACCCTTTGCTGCCCTCAGCGCCATTATACCCTATAGCTGACTTTTTACCATTTCCTGAGCCTGGTTCTCCATCTGACCCCTCCTTTTTCCTGCCCCCCGCAGACCCCCTTCCCCGGCCAGCGCTGAGCGTGGATCCCTCCTCCAGAGAGGTGAGCGAAGGGCTCCCCCTGCACATCACCTGCGCCGCCCCCAGGAACGCCAGTGAGTGGAGGTTTCATTTCTACAAGGACGGAGCCGAGATGGTCCCCGGGAACCAGGGGTCAGAAATCAGCACCACGGAAACCGGCTCCGGCTCTCTGATGCTCACTTTCCCCCGGGCTGGTCCTGCAAGTGCCGGGGAATTCACCTGCGGGTACGAGGAACACGTGGGCGGGAGATGGATCCCATCCATCAGGAGCCAGGCCGTGACCGTCTCCGTGAAGGGTGAGCCATTCGACGTCGTCAAAGAGGCATGCCGCGGTCCCGCGGGGGGCGGAGGGGGAAAAACGGGGGAGGCCACGCCCCCCTCGCGCGCAGTACCTCTTCGAAGGCCAATGAGATGCCATGACGGGAGGTGTAATTCCCGTACCCGCGGATTTAGGACACGTGGAATCTTTGCCATGGTTTATAATCCCTGGGATAATGCTCGACCTTCCAGGGCTGGCGGACTGGGCAGGGAAAGGCCCGAAAAAATGGCAACCAAAAACCCTCAGCCAAGAAGGCTGAGCCCTCCCCCCCAAAAAATAAAGCCACCCCATACCAGCAGCCCCCTGTTGCCCTCCAAGGAGAGACCTTGGAGCCAGGAGCTGACACGTGTTAGTGGATGTAATAGAAAGAGCCGTGCCCCCTTGTTGCAGTACCCATGTCTGATCCATAGATGGCAGCTTTTCATCATGCATCTGGCTGGCAGAAAATCCTCCCTTAAAGGGGAGGGCTGCGACATTTCCCTCTCCTGGCTGTTAACCCCTCGCTTTTTCCCCTTTCCTTAGCTAACAGCTCTCTGCCCATCCCCTTGGTGGCTGGATGCGCCAGTGCAGCGGTAGCCCTGGTTCTACTGCTGCTCCTCATCTATCTCTGCAGGAGGACGAGGAAAGGTGCGTGGGGAAGGCAAAGAATGGGACCCAGGTGTCCGGGAGGGCAGCAGCTCTCAGTCCTGGCCAGGGAGCAACTGAGATGGGGAAGGGGACCCAGGCAGCCGGGACGGCAGTGCACATGGCTCACCCATAGGGGCCCCTGCAGCTCTCAGCCCCTAGGCTGGCGGGGAGGGGTCAGGATGGGGATTTTCACAGGAGATCATATGCCTGGTGCTGAAATGCAGCCACCTCTGGGGTGGAACACAGCAGCTTGCTGTCTGCTGCGTGTATGCCGTAAAACAGCGGGGCGGAAGGGCCAAGGCGGACGCTGGATCTCATGGAAGGGGCCGGGGTGGAGGCATTCAGGCGAGCACAATGAAATCAATGGGGTGGGGGCCTACAACTACCCATAGTGCCCCCCCTCTTTGCTTCTTTGCTTTGCTGAGCCTATTGGGTCTCCCATTTAAATGCCTTCTGAGCCGGAGGCCTGACGTGAGACAGAAAGAATCTACAAAACGCCCCACGTACTCCAGCGATGCGTCTGCTTTGCTTTTCTCATTGGCAGGCTCCGTGTGGCAGCTGAAGAGGAGAGCTCAGAAAAACGGCTCTGTCAGCAGTTACTCACCCATCCCTCTGGCCGCGATCAACCCGGACACTCTTTAACCTCCAGGGGAAAGTCCACCCCCGCCGCCGCTCCTTGCCTCAGTTTCCCCCACAGCATCATCTAGCCAAAGAAGAACCGTGACGCTTAAAACACTCATTGTGTATAGCCTAACAATGTTCCTTCTCCTTGACAGTCACACCGCAGGTCTCCGGCCCGCTAAGGGCGAGCGGAGAATATCCTGCGCCTCAAACATCGCTGGGGAAATGAATTTGTTTTGTGTCTCTTCGCCTCCTGCGGAGAGTCTGGGACTGTTGGAAAGGAAGGACGGAGTTTCTGTTTTCCTAACTTCTCAGCAAATCTCCCTTTTACCATGAACATTCAAGCCTTTGTAAATCTCTGTACATTTCCCCATCTCCTGTTTGTTATTAAAACCTGCCTCCAACCCCCTATGGTCTTTTTCCTGCCCTAACAGTCCATAAAATGAGACACGGCGGGTTGGAAGGGACTCAGCGACGTTAAGGTCAGACGGGACCAATATGACCATCCAGTCTGACCTCCTGCACAACTCAGGCTACAGAACCTCACCCACCCACTCCTGCAATAGACCCCCTCACCCATGACAGAGTTATTGAAGTCCTCAGATCATGGTTTAAAAACTTCAAGGTACAGACAAACCACCAGCGAGTGAGCCGTGCCCCACGCTGCAGAGGAAGGTGAAAAAACCCGAGGGCCTCCGCCAATCAGTCCCGGGGGGAAATTCCTTCCTGACCCCAAATATGGCGATCAGCTAAACCCGGAGCATGTAGACAAGACTCACCAGCCAGACACCTGGGAAATAATTCTCTGTAGTAACTCAGAACCAGCCCCATCTAACGTCCCTTCACAGGCCATTGGCGTATCTACCACCCTTCGTCAAAGATCAGTCAGTTGCCAAATGAGGCTGTCCCATCAGACCGTCCCCTCCATAAACTTATCAAGCTCAGTTTTGAAGCCAGCTTGGTTTTTTACCCCCCCCGCTCCCCTTGGGAAGCCGTTCCAGAACCTCACTCCTCTGATGGTTAGAAACCTGCGTCTAATGTCAAGTCTAAACTTCCTGATGGCCAGTTTATAGCCATTAGTTCTTGTGTCCACATTGGCGCTGAACTTAAATAACTCCTCTGCCTCCCTGGTGTTTATCCCTCTGACGTGTTTACAGAGAGCAATCATATCTCCCCTCCGCCTTCTTTTGGTTAGGCTAAACAAGGCAAGCTCTTTGAGTCTCCTCTCGTAAGGCAGGTTTTCCATTCCACGGCTCATCCTAGTCGCCTTTCTCTGCACCTGTTCCATCAAATCCACCGAGGTAAGACCACGGTCCCTCGAGAGCCAAGGATGATGTCTTTCCCAGGTTTTATTTTATATGGGTCCTCCGGCGTCTGAGGAATCTGATTCTTTAGCTGCAAGTTGACCATTACTGGCAGGTGTTGGTCTAACCTGGTCTTCAAAACCTCCAGTGAAGGCATTTCCCCAGCCTCCCTTAGAAAGGCCAGTCCAGAGCTTACCTCCCCTTTGAGTCAGAAAGCTTTTCCTAGTAGCTGATCTCAATCTTCTTTGCTGCAGATGAAGGCCCTCACGTCTTCTCCGCCCTTCATTGGGCAAGGAGAACCATTGGTCTCCGTCCTCTTAGTAACGACCCTTCACATTTTGGAAGACGGTTCCTCGATCTTCTCTTCTCAAGACTCAACGGGCCTTGGTTTTGTTTTGTTTGTTAACCTCGCCTCCTAGGTCCGGTTTTCGAAACCTGTGATCATTTTGGTGGCTCTCCTCTGGGGGAATGTCACGGATTTACATCTTCCCTGAAGTGCGGAGCCCAGAATATGAGGCAGCTCTCCAGTGCTGAATATAGCAGGTCCAAGACTGGTGTGTTACATACAACACTCTGGGTAACACACCCCAGAGTGGTACTCCTCTTTCTTGCAGCTGCAGCACGCTGAAGTGCTTTGCGCACATCTTTCCTGTTGATTTCAGGCCACTTCCCCAGGTCGGCGAGGTCGCTGTGATTTTTAATCCTGCACGCCAAAGTGCTTGCAACCCCTCCTACCTTGGTGCCATCCACGCCATTTATAAGCATATTCTCCGCTTCATCATCCAAGTCATTAGTACAAATATTGAATAGTGTCTGACCACGACTGGTCTCAGTGGGACACCGTGAGATACGCCCACTCACTTTGATGGTAAACCACTGATCACCACTCTTTGAGGATGGCCTTTCAACCACTTGTGCCCCCCCCCCCATCTAGACCACATTTCCTGAGTTTGCTTATGAGAATGTCACGTGTCGAAAGCCTTCCTAAAACCAAGATACATCACGTATCTCTAACTGCGAAGCCAGGAAATTAGATTGCAGAGGCATGATTTCTTCTTGATACACACTGGCTGGCTATGTGTTTCAACCCTGTTATCCTCACAAACTGTGTGTTTAATATTTTGTTCCAGTGCCTTTCCAGGCATCGAAGTTAGGCTGATTAATTTATAATTCTTCATGTCTTCTTTGTTTCCCCTTTTCAAGATAGCCTCTGTGGTTCTTCTACTCCAGCCCTCCGGAACCGCAGCCATGCTCCATGAGTTTTCTAAGATAACTGCTGACGGTCTCAAGATTGCTTCAGCTACTTCCTTAAATACCCGAGGATGAATTTCATTACACCCTGCCAACTGAATACAGCTAATGTCTCTAAATATTCCTTAACCTGTTCTTTCCTTTCTTCCTTCACTGGGGTTATTTCCTCCCCACCACAGTGTGTGTCATTGGCCCTGTACTGTCTTGAGCTTGGCTAGATTACGTGTCAACTGCGAGAAGAATGCACTAAAGCACTCCCCTCTGCAGATGATTCAGCACTAGCTGCTGGTTCACTCAGAGCTGTCCAAGAGATAACCGTTTCCTTGGTGACAGCAGCAAAACAATTCAGATGAAAGATAAACTAAACTTCTTTGCCAGCCAGCCAATAGACAAAATGCAGGCAAGGGTGTTGTGCCTGAAGTTCTTATCAGCGTGGAAATCCTGAAATGGGTCAAATCCTTAGATCGGAAATGCAGTTGCTAGAGATAACACACCTGATGCAGAAGCGGGGTATTGCAATGGGTCCGCCACCAAAGCATTTGGAAGACAATCAAAACGTCTCTGGTATCAGCGCAGCAGCAACTAAGATGAAGGTCTGTCATGCTGCACTGCTGACAGCACTTTTTTGATGGAAACTGTAATCCTATATAGGCTGTGACCCATCCTGTGCCCAGGGTAGCCCCCTGAAAATGCCAATGTCAGGGCAGGCTGCAAACGGTGAGCAGGTTCTCCCAGCACTGGTGGGTGACACTGAAGCCAGACTTCCCAACCAGCCACAAACTGCATTTCTGAATCCCCACGGAAGCCAGTACACAAATGCGCACAGCCCCCTTTACTGCATTTCAGCTCCAGGCTCCCAAATCAGCCACTGAGTCCAGTAAAGAGACCAGTTATTTAAACTCTCTGCTCTTTACTAAAAAGGTTCCCTCTGACCCCAAAGGGCCAGCCACAGCACCAGAGCAATATAAGTTTGGATTTTACCCAAAATCCCATGCTGCCAGCCAATCCTTTAGTAACTAAAACTAAAGGTTTATTGCAAAAAGAAAGAAATAAACCATAAAAAAAATATTAAAGGATTAAAGCAAATCGGATACATACAAATGATTAAAAGTACATATACATCAGGTTTCTAGAAGAATTGTGGAGTTTGCAGGCTTGTATAGTTCCTCTGGTGTGCACCCAATCTCTGGGTGGGCCTCAATCCTTTGTTTCACAGCTTCAGTTCAGTTGTAAATGAGCTGATCCAGAGTTAAGTTGGTACCTGAAGCTGAATCCCGGCTGAAGACAAAATCGATTCCCAAGGCTTCTGCCTTATATACCCTCTGGCCCGGGCATGCGGTTTGTAGAGTTTTACAGGAACTAAAATGGAGTCCGGCGCCACATGGGCCGGTCCTAGTGCCTCATCAGGTACATCTCTGGTTTCTCCCCCTGGGCCCCTTGCACCTGGGAATGTCTTAACGGGCCATAAAGCAGGCTATTGTCCTGCCACCATCCTGTCTGAGTTGCTACCCAGACAGCACCATTTGAAATACAGAAACACTAAATATATCTATAACTTCTATTATACAAGCACATAAACATCGTCATCTGACTTAGCACCTTCCTAACAGTACCTAACATGGCCTATCCCACATGGATTAATCTGATTTTGACATATTGATGTCAAACAATATAACAAATGCTCTCCCCCCCCATCTACCTGCGTGACACAGGCAACACATCAGAAAGCTTCCAAGCCTACAACTGGGACATCTGCAGTAGCTTCTCGGAATTAGCTGCGCGGCTGAGCTGGACAGGTCATGTTGTCCATATGCTGGATCTCAGAGATGCGCCTCTACGGTGAACGCAAGGAAGGGAAATGTGCCACAGGAGGGCAAAAGCTGCGTGCCTGGGACGTTTTGAAGAGCAACTTGAAGAAAAAGCAAATATTCGCAAAGAGAACTGGGGAGAAGATGCTGCAGGCAGATGTAAACAGACATCTGTCAAGAGACCAAGTGATAAATTTCTCTCCTCCGCAGTCACCGCCCAGTAGGACGGACAGCCAAGGAAGAAGAAAAGGCTGCGGACACAGAGGGGAGATTCTCTTTCAGCCGCCATGAGCTGGACTGCGGCCAGTTGCTTGCTAGCCCCACTATGAAGGAGAAGTCATCTTGCCCTGAATCCAGGAGGCTGCGGGCTCAGAGAACAGCTAAATTCAGCCTGTTGTCTCATTAGCTCTGTGATGCTTAGAACCCAAATCCCAGCCCCTGGCCCTTCCTGTAGACAGCACCCCGCCACCCATTCTCCATCCTCCTCATCGGTCAGTCACTCCTGTTGCCTGCTCCATGCAGGGCAATATTGGTCTCCCTGGGGAGTTTGTCCTACCGTGACCCATCTGCTCCATTCCCAGCTCTGGGAGGCGAGTGGGGTCTAGTGGTTAGAGCAGGAGGTGCTGGGGAGCCAGAACTCCTGGGTTCTGTCCCCAGCTCTGGGTAGGCAGTGGGATCTAGTGGTTGAAGCAGGGGACTGGAAGGCAGGACTCCTGGGTTCTCTCTCCAGCTCTGGGTAGGGCAGGGGGTCTAGTGGTTGGCGCAGGGGGCTGGCAGGCCTTGGCATAAACAGGCAAATTCGAGCCTCATGGAAAATCGAGGTGGAAATTTTCAGTGCAAATGGGAGGCGCGGGAGGGAGGAATAATTATTTACATTGGCCACTGCAAAGCTCTGACTTCCCGTGGAGACTGCCTAAATTCTGGCACACTGACCCCTCTGCCCACGCCATGCCTCAGTTTCCCCACACGGCTGGAGAAAGTCCTCTGGATGGGGAGATGGGGGAAGGTGCCACGTGGAGCCGAACTGGCACAGAGCCGTGTTTCTGTTGCAAGACGCTGAAGGGAAAAGGCGGGGAGTGGAGCCTTGTGGTCCGCAACTTCTGCCGCCTTTCTCAAAAGCTCAGCATGTGACCGTCACGGAGACTCCACAGGCCCTCCCACATCGTGGAGGAAGCAGGGGGGCTGAGTGACACATCCCCACCGTGATTCGGCTCCCAGCCCAAAGAGATCATGGAGCTAATTCACCTTCTGCCGCTGCTGGGTAAGTGACTGCCCTGGGCCCGCTTCCTTTCCTTGGCTAGCGCCTTTCTCTCGCTTACTCGCTTGCTTACTCGCCAGCCTTCAGCCAGTTGTTATCTTTCTATTGCGTTTCTCCCTTGCTTTGCTGCTTTCTCCCTCTTTCTTGCTTCTTCTTTCTCTCTCTTTAATGTCTTTCTCTTTCTATTACTTTTCTTTCTTGCTTCCTTTCTGTCTCCCGCTTTTCTTTCTTGCTGGCTTTCTCTCTTGCTTTTTCTATCTCTTCGATTTCTTTCTTCCTTTCACTTGTCTTGCTTGCTTGCTTCCTTTCCTGTTTTTTTTCTTTCTAGTGCTTTTATCTCTTTCTCATTCTATTTGTCCCCTTGCTTTCCTTTCTTTCATTCTGTTTTTCTTTTTCTATTGCTTTTCTTTCTTACTGGCTTGCTTTTCCGCTTTCTCAATCTTTTCTATATTTCTCTCTTGCTTGCCCGCTTGTTTTCCAGCTTTATCTTTCTATTGCTTTTCTTTCTTTTCTGCTTTTTTGATCTCTCTCTTTTCTATATTTCTCTCTGCTTGCTTTCTGGCTTCCTCTTTCTATCTGTCCCTTTGTGTTCTTGTTTTCCTTCCCCCCCCCCCGCCTTTCTCTTTTTATTGCTTTGCTTTCTTGCTTGCTTTTCGGCTTTCTCGCTCTCTCTCTTTTCTTCCTGTCTGTCTTTCTTGCTGGCTCGCTGGCTTGCTTTCTTTCCCACCTGAACTGTACCATCCCATGCCCACTGTCTCTCTACTGCCCCCCTTTTTTTCATAGCCTCCGTGACTCCAATTGCACTCATCCTTCCCCAGATCTCTGACCCAGCCTCTCTTCTCTGTTTCAGCTGCTCTCCAGATTCTCCCCGGGCTGGTGTCCCCTGCAGGTAACGCTGACGCCTATCCTCACTGAGACGACTCATCTGGGGAGGAAGGGGGGGTTGTCTCTGGAGGATGAATCCCCTGTGCTCATGCTGGGGGATTTGGAATCCCATGGGGGCGTGGGGATCTCCTGCCCTCTTCCCCCCAATGGACAAAGCTCCCTCTATGCTCCTTAAGGGATCAAACCCCAGTAGCTCAGGGATCCCATGGGTGTGACGAGTTGCTGAGGTTTCAGCCCAGGGAGTCCAGTGGCTGGATGGGTGCCCTGCTGCCCCCTAGCGGAGCACATCAGCAGGGGCAGTGTGTGCTGCGAGGGGGGGGCATCGTCTTCTGCTTGGCCTGCCGGTATCCCATGTCTGACGGTTGGATGTGGGGCAGCTTTCGGTTTCTCTCTTGGCTGCTGCTTCCACCTTCCTTGCCAGCTGGTGACCATAGAACTTTTCCTTTCCCAGGTACCCTTCCAGCCCCGACCCTGTCCCTGCACCCCCAGAAGCAGGAGTACTTCCCCGGAGACACCGTGGGGCTCACGTGCTCAGCTCCCCCTTTGGAGGATGAAGTGAGGGGGTTCATGTACTACTCTGACGTCGGGTGGGCCATCACCTTGCTTTCTTCCTCCAGGAGCAGCTATACCTACAACATAAACATCAAGGGGCCAGCGGACGGGGGCTCGTGCGAGTGCAGCTACTGGATAGGCCAAGCCGGTTCTTCAAACAAGTCCAGCAGGAGCAACACTGTCCTCATGAAAGTAACAGGTGAGCTTTGCGCCGGCGCTAGCCTTCATTGGGGTCGAGGGGCGGGGGAACACGTCCATGATGCATAGACACATAGGCAGACACAAATATGGCAGGGAAACAGCCAACAGCACAGTCCCTCAACGTGCCATTCAGTCCCCGAATATGGCTGCCCTACATGGCTAATACCTCAGTCAATACAGTTACCCAGTATGGCTGTCCAAGTGGCAACAATATGGTCATCCAACATGGCTGCCCCATTACAACATGGCTGCCCAGCTAACCACAACATGGCTGTCCGTTACAAACAACATGGCCACCCAACATGGCTGCCCTATTACAACATGGCTGCCCTGTTACAAACAATACGGCCATTAAATATGTCTGCCCAGCTACAAACAGCATGACCACCCAACATGGCTGCCCAGCTAACAACAACATGGCTACCCTGTTTCAAAGAACAGGGCCATCAAATGTCCAGCTACCAACAACATGGCTGCCCTGTTACAAACAACGTGGCTACCCAACATGGCTGCCCAGCTACAAACAATATGGCCACCCAACATGGATGCCCCATTACAACATGGCTGCCCTGCTACTCACAATGTGGCTGTCTGTTACAAACAACATGGCCATGCAACATGGCTGCCCAACTACCAACAACATGGCTACCCTGCTGCAAAGAACAGAGCCGCCCAATGTCCAGCTACCAACAACATGGCTGCCCCGTTACAAACAACGTGGCCACCCAACATGGCTGCCCAGCTACCAACTATATGACCCTCCACCAGAGTTGTCCCACTAATGACAACACGGCCACCTAGCACGGCTGCCTAGCTACCAACAACACAGCCATCCGCTATTGGTTGCCTAGCACAATGGAATTCTGGTCCTGGACAAGGGCTCCTAGGCGCTATGATAAGACAAATAAATCATAATGGCTACCCAACTGCTGACAACATCCCTACTGCCAATAACACGGGCAACCAACGCAGCTGCAAAACTGACATCAAACGTCTCAACTTTCGAAAACATGGCTGCCGAATTACTGACCACAGGCTATCCCCCATGACTGTCAAAAAGAGGGCCACCCAGCATGGCTGACCAACTGCTGACAACATAGTCTTCCAACATGTCTGCCCAATTGATAACACAATCCCTAGGCTTCCAGAAACATAACATTTTAACGTGCTTACCTAACGACTAGGAAGGCCCTGCATGGTGGTACGAATATTAAGTCAAATTATGGAAATCAGGCTGCCAGCAATAGTTACCCAACATGCCCTTCAGTTCCCATATAAGGGTAACCAAAATGGCTGCCAAACTATCAACAAAATGGCCCCTCCATATGGATACCCATCTACAAACAACATGGCCACACACTATGGTGATCCAACAGACACAGTCAACAACCTGGCATCCAACATAACTTCCCTACGAAGACATGGTCACTCTACATGGCTTACAAAAAGCTGACAACATGGCCACCCAACAAGGACACTGAGCTGCTGACAACATGCGCAATATGGCTGCCTAACAGGTAGCAACATGACACCCAACATTACTACGCAATGGCCAACAACATGGCACCCAACATCACTACCCAAAAGCCAGCAATGGGACACCCAAGATCACTACCCAATGGCCAACAACCTGGCACCCAGCATCACTACGCAATGACCAACAACATGGCACCCAACATCACTACCCAAAAGCCAGCAATGTGGCACCCAACATCACTACACAATGGCCAACAACCTGGCACCCAACATCACTACCCAAAAGCCAGCAATATGGCACCCAAAATCACTACCCAATGGGCAGCAACGTGACAACCAACATGACTACGCAACAGCCAACAACACAGCACCAAACATCACTACCCAATGGCCACCAAATTGGCACTCAACAACGGCCAACACCATGACGCCCAATGGCCAACAACTTGACACCCAACTTGACTATTCAACTGCCAACAGCATGGAGATCCAGAGAATGTACCCGGCTAATGACAACACGATCTCTAAACACCCAGATATAGTTCGTGCAATATAATGGCTAGACACACTCTCCTTGTAGAATCAGGGGAAGGAGCAAACCACAGGCACTCACTCGCAGCTACGCAAAGACCCACGTGTAGAAATGTCCAAGGTATCACTTTGAATCTGACCTGCACTGAGTTTTGGACAACATCTCTGTTTTCCCCATGTGCCCAACTCCTGTCTCCCCTCAGGTCCCCCTCCCCGGCCGGTGATGAGCGTGACTCCCCCATCCGGAGCGGTGAGCGAAGGGCTCCCTCTGATCTTCACCTGCACGGCTCCTGGCGATGCTGCCAAGCGGCGGTTTCACTTCTACAGGAACGGAACCGAGATCCTCCCCGGGGATGTGGGGTCTCAGATCAGCCCCAGGGAGCCCGGCACTGGTGCGAGGAATGTCTCGGTGCTCAGCATCCCGCGGGCTGGTCCCAACAGCACCGGGGAATTCACCTGCACGTACGAGGAGAACGTGGCCGGGAGGTGGATTGTGTCCCTTGGGAGCGTGGCTGTGTCTGTTACCATGACAGGTGAGGTGGCCCCAGATCCACTGCTGTAAGATGTACTTAATGCTTCCTGTGCTTGTCTCCATCCCTCCAGCAGGGGGCAGCCATCTCACACACACACACACACACACACACACACACACACACACACACACACACACAGTGCTGGTCTCCATCCCTACAGCAGGGGGCAGCTGTCACACAACGCACACACACACACAGTGCTGGTCTCCATCCCTCCAGCAGGGGGCAGCCATCACACCACGCACACACACACACACAGTGCTGGTCTCCATCCCTCCAGCAGGGGGCAGCCATCACACATACACACACACACACACACACACACAGAGTGTTGGTCTCCATCCCTCCAGCAGGGGGCAGCCATCACACAACGCACACACACACACACAGTGCTGGTCTCCATCCCTCCAGCAAGAGGCAGCTGTCACACACACACGCACACACACACACACACACAGTGCTGGTCTCCATCCCTTCAGCTGGAGGCAGCCGTGACACACACCGTCCTGCCAGAATATTGTTTCTTTACCTGTTTGCCTCTTTTTGCAGCGCGCAGCCGTTTCTGGCTCCGGGAGGTGGCTCTGGGTGTGTCCTTCTTCACCATTAACGGCCTCATCTTCCTCATCACCCACCTCTGCATGAAGAGAAAAGGTAATTGTCTTGGGCCCGGGGTAGAGGCACATTTTCCTCCTCCCCCTCCCCCACTTTCTGAGGAGCTCGGGGTACCTTAAACAAACGGACCCTGAAATTTCTCCTCCTGCGTCTGCCCTGGGAGAGCGGCTTCTGCCGGTGGCAACTCTGAGCCTAGCCTCTGCCCGCCAGCGATACACTTACAGCTCCTCTTCCAACCTCAGGGCGCCACCTGCTGAGATGCAACCGTCTCTGGGGAGGACCCTGCTGGGTGACTGTGGGAGGGGGCAGCTGCTGACGAGCAACCACGTAGGAATTGCTGGTCTCCCTGCTCAGCTGATGAACCCTCCCACAGATACCCCTTATTTGCTTCAGCACGTCGCCTGCTCCGAGAAGGTCTCCCATTAAAAAGTGCCCCCACATTCCCATTTTCTTTCTTTCTTTGCTGGTGACCTGAGTCTCATCACGTGCTTTTCTCATTCTCAGGTCCCCCAGAGAAGCGCAAAGAAGGCCCTGACCCAACTCGAACAAACATTTACTCAGCCCCATTTCAATCGGCCACCGATTAGTCGGGCCATTCTGCACCCTCCATGGCGAACGAGGACTCCAGCCCCGCTTCCCAGTCGGATGGGAATAATGAGTACTAAAATGGGACATGACGGCTCGGCCACCGACTATGGCTAATTCTTCCCTTCTCACAGATGCCCAGCCAGGTCTGTAGCCCAATTGGGTTCAGATCTGAATGGTCTGCTTCTGAAATATTAGCGGCCAACCAAAATCATTGTGTGCCACTTTTCCTGCTACAAAGCTGGGAGAAACTGGCTGGGTGTGTTTTGAAGAAAGAAAGAAAGAAAGAAAGAAAGAAAGAAAGAAGTGGCTGAAGGAAGAGTCTAGGCACCTCAAAACTTTGTTTTCCGTGTACATTCAAGGCTGTGTAAATAACTTTAAATATCCCCTCCACCTCTAACTTTTAAACGAAAGCTTTTTTAGCCCTGTCTGGCCTCTGTGTCTCATTTCCTTTGCCGTGGTTATTTTGTCCCCCACATGGTGTGTGTCATTGCCCCGCACTGCTGAGGCCAGAGGATGAGTCTCCTTTGGACCACAAACAGCACCTCCTTCCCCGGTTGTGCTGGGCTGAGGCCAGCAGTTTCCACCAATGGCTGAGCCACTCGGTGGAGCAGAAAACAGCCACTTGGCCCTGATGTTTGAGGGGCAGAGAAAGAAGTAGCCCGCAAGAGGTCGGGGCCAGTCACTGCAGCCCGCCTGCTACAGTCCCTGTCTCTCAGTGATGCTAAGGGCACCAAACCTGACACCAAAATTCCTTTTGCCCCCTTGTCTCCCTACATGCTGGGCTGGGGGCATATATGGGGAACTGACACTGTCACGGCCTCTCTGGTCCATCCCCAGGGGGAGGTGTGGGCTGCAGGACTCCTGGGTTCTCTCTGCAGCTCTGGGAGAGGAGTGGGGTCTAGTGGTCAGAGCAGGGTCGGGGGAAGGCTGGAAGCCAGGACTCCTGGGTTCTATCCCTGATTGTGAAGGAGGATATGAGCTCAATGGGTTAAAGCAGGGGTCGAGAAATCAGCACACAGGTGTTGTATCCCAAGCTCTGACCGGGAAGTGGGGACTAGTGGGTTAGAGCGGGGGGCGGGGTGCCAGGACTCCTGGGTTCCATCCGCAGCGCTGGCATGGAAGTGAGGGCTCTGTGGATTGGGGCTGGCTGCCAGGACTCCTGGCTTCCATTCCAGTCGCTTGCCGTGCCTGTGCCTTGGTTTCCCCTCTGGTGGTGGCGTCATTTTCACATGGGTGAAAGTCTCGGCCCCCCCCTCCGACACTGGCCAGGTGGGGAGACGGGCAAACACCGTTCTTGTTACCCCGCGACCCCTTAGGTGGCATGACGAGCTCATCACGCTGGCCGTATCGGCACCATCTTGCTGCCGGTACATTGATGTTATCTGTGGCTTCCTCTCTGCTTTCCCGCCTCGTTGAGTCACTAATTTACACACCCTGTTTTCTCAGATGGCCGATGATGTGTGAAACCTTCTCCTCCCCAGCGTGGTGCCCATGCTGTGACCTGAGCCAACTGGCGGAGGGTGCCCAGTTCCCACAAAGAACTGTAAGATCTCTAGTGCCACGCCGGTCACCTCCGGGAGAGCTATGTAGCAAGGCTGAAAATCATCTTCCCTGGGCCTGGGAGTGAAGACGGGGCACGCCGAGATAAGCCACGTACCCCTGGCAGGCGGGATCACGTGCACACAGAGGCTTGTGTCGGTCACGCTGAGGGGTGCGAGGAAACTGGCAGATTCCGGGGCAGGAGGAAAAAACAAAAGAAGCAGCGAGGTGAGGCCATGAACATTTGGAATTCTATCTGGGGTACAGATCAACCCCCGGATGCTCCTTCCATCTGTCAGGACAAGCTGCCAGGGGGGCTTGATCTCATGAGAAACTGGATCCAGCCTGGATCAGTCCCTGTGTGAACTAGAACAGAAAACACCCCATTTAAAGGCCTAAATTTTCAGGGGTTGGATTTCGTGACCTGGAAAGTCCTGGATCAGATCTCCCGGGAGGGACCCACAGCGGTGAGGTGTCCACAGACTTTCTCACCATCCCAGTGGCCCTTTTCCGCACCTGGTCCAGTTGGAATTCCTCTTTCTCAAACCAGAACTGGACTCGGTATTCCAGGTGAGTAGGAGCATTGCCGGCAGATCGAGAGAAGTGATTATTCCCCTCTATTCGGCACCAGTGAGGCCGCATTTGGAGTATTGTGTCCAGTTTTAGGCCGTCCATTACAGGAAGGATGTGAACAAATAGAAGAGAGTCCAGTGGAGGGAAACAAAAATGATTAGTGGGCTGGGGCACATGACTTATGAGAAGAGACTGAGGGAACTAGGCTGGTTTAGTCTGCAGAAGAGAAGAATGAGGAAGGATTTGATAGCAGCCTTTAACTACCTGAAGGGGGGGTTCCAGGGAGGATGGAGCTAGGCTGTTCTCGGTGGTGGCAGATGACAGAACAAGGAGCAATGTTCTCAAGTTGCAGTGGGGGAGGTCTAGGTTGGATATTAGGAAAAAAAATTTCCCTGGGAGGGTGGTGAAGCACTGGAATGCGTTACCTAGGGTTTTTACCTACAGGTTTTTAAGGCCGAGCTTGGCAAAGCCCTGGCTGGGATGATTTAGCTGAGGTTAGTCCTGCTTTGGGCAGGGGGTTGGACTAGATACCGCCTGAGGTCCCTTCCAACCTATAATGAGGTTTTACCTCTGCCTTACGTGTGTTAAAGACATCATACGACTTAAAGAGGTTGCCCATCTACGAGCCAAGAACGAAAGAGGAGATGAAGGGTAGAGATAGGTGGATGGGTGAAGGGTGGCAATAGGTGGATGGGTGAAGGGTGGAGATAGGTGGATGGGTGAAGGGTGGCGATAGGTGGATGGGTACCCTAGGACCACCTTCTCCAGCAGTAATCAAAGGTACCCAGCTATTATCAGATGATACTCCGAGGAGATACAACTTGGCTTGTTCAGTATGCGGGTATCCTACGACCATCTTCTCCAGCAGTGTAGAGGACGTGGCCTGTCCCTCCCTGGTTGTCTTGGAGGGAGGCCATGCCCCCTCGCTGTCACACCTGTGTGGGCCAACCTTACACAGGGATTCAGCTCTTCACCGTCTATTGCCCTGGCCCTCGATCAGGGTGGTGCAGGCAAAGTGTCTACAGGCCTCCGTAGCTTGATAGGCCAGGACGAGGCAACCACCTTAAGGGTGGTGTGGATAGGTCCCAGCCCAGGGCCTCCCCGGGGTACGTTGCCAGTGGTGGTCCCCCCAAATTCTTGCTGTCTGGGTCCTCCAGAGTCCCCAGCTCCTCTCTGCAGTGGCGGGCTGGGGCCTGCCTTCCCCTCTGGCCCGCCTTCCATCGGCACTGTAGGTCCCGCTCTTTATACTTCTGGCATGGTGGGCGTGGCTTCTCTGGCTCCGCCCTCCTGGAGGTTGAGTAGCAGTCCCTCCCTCGTCTTCTCGGAGGGGGAAGCCACGCCCCCTTGCTACAGTGCTCGCTGGTACCCAGGTATTATCAGGTGATACTCCACAGAGGTATCTCCTGAATTTTTCCACGCTTGGTACCACTGGCCTACGGCCTATGTCTCAATGTCTCCCCCCGCCAGTCCCCCACCGGCCTCTTTGACCTACCTGAAAGGGGAGGTTGTGTGGGAGGTGTTCACCCACCCTAGGATAGACACTGGAGGGATGGGGCAGAGAGCCTGGGGGGCTTGGGACCCATTCTGAGGACAGGAGCAGCACTTGAGCAGACCAGAAATACCACGGACAGGGGAGATCAGGCGGGATCGCAGCAGCAGGCAAGGTGGGTGGTTAGAGCACTGGTGGGTGGGTGGGGGTTGGGAGCCAGGACTCCTGGGTTCTCTCCCCAGCCCTGGGAAGGCAGTGGGGTCTAGTGGTTAGAGTGTGTGTGGGAAGGCTGGGAGCCAGGACTCCTGGGTTCAACCCCCAGCACAAGGAGGAGAGTGGTGTCTAGTGGTTAGAGCAGGGGTGGGGCGGGGGGCTGGGAGCCAGAACTCCTGGGTTCAATCCCCAGCACAGGTTGGGGGGGGCAGTATTTGGGGGAGATTCTCGAGGTGGGGGGTGGCAGGCACAGCCCAAGGGGGCAGGCACATGTACACACAGAGCAGCGCTCGCTCTCCTCAGTTGGGGCGCAGCAGGGAAACCATCTTTTCTCCCTCTCTTGCGTTCCCCGTCGCTACAAGTCTCTGGATCCTTTGGCCCCAGGAGCTGGTGGCTGCGGGTGGCTCTTTCTTCCGCACCATCAGCCTCGTCTTCCTCGTCCCTTTCTGCTGCCTGTGGGGAGCGAGGGCGGGGAGAGATCTGGACTTCCCCGAGCAGAGGCCAGCCTTGTCCCACCCCAGCCCCCCAGACACAAATGATAGGATGGGCCTCCGGTAGGCCCCAGATCACAGCACAATTCACGCAACCCCCCAGCCGGGGAGTTGGTCTAGTGGTTTTTAGCGGCGGCAGGGGAGGGGGGACAAGGAGCCAGGACTCCTGGGTTCTATCCCCAGCTCTGGGAGGGCAGTGGGGTCTAGTGGTTAGAGCGAGGCGGTATCCCGAACGTCCATGCCGGGGCTGGCCTCGGTGCCCTCTGCAGGTCCCGCCCAGCCCTACCTCTACTGTGCTTCTGGGAGTTGGGCACCGGGGAGGGTGCAGTAGGGGGGTGCGCTCCTCTTGCAAACGCCACTGGGGGGGAGGGGGGCGCCGCGCTCTGGGGGCATGCAGGGGGCGGGGGGGGGGAGACTCAACGCCTGTGGTTAAAAAGCCCACGTGAAATAAGGTGCCTGCCCAGGGTTCATGGGATGTGCTGGGGCCCCCAAGCGATTTTTCGGGGTCGCACACTCAGGGTCTCTCCAGTCGCCGTAGGTTGAGGGGGGGTCGGGCAGGAATTTCCCCCAGTGGCCTTGAGCAGAGGGTTCCCTTCTTCTGCAGCGTGGGGGGGGGAGAGAGGCAGTGGGGAGGGGATGGTCGCCAGCTTGGCTTCTTGGGGTGTCTCACATCACTGCGGGGGCCTCGTGGGGGGGGGGCACCCACAGCATTTCATAGTCTAGTCTGTGATCCGCTGGGTTCCTTTCGGTGGCTGGGTTTAGTGGGGGGACTGGGAGGGGGTTGGCGGCCTGTGCTAGATGGGTGTGTGTGTGTGGGGGGGTTAAGGCTGGCCCCCATCTGTCCTTAAACTCTGTGACACTGGTGAGTTAGAGCTGGGTGCCAGGATTCCTGGGTTCTATCACCATCTCTGGGGAGGGGAGTGGGGTCTAGTGGTTAGTGCGCGGGGGGGGGGGGGGGGGCTGGGAACCAGGACTCCTGGGTTCTATCACCATCTCTGGGGAGGGGGGTCTAGTGGTTAGCGCAGGGGGGCTGGAAGCCAGGACTCCTGGGTTCTCTCCCCAGCTCAGGGTGGGGTGAAGGTTTCAGGGATTAGCTCAGACAGGGAGGAATCCAAGGTTTTCGAATCTCTCCAGTCTCAGCATGCCCGGCAGGGGAGTCGACGCGGGAAGAGACATTCCTGGAAGCACCCCGCCCAGGCCAAGGATCCGGGGCGTACGTAGGTGGACCAGCCGGGTGTGGAGACTCACCTTGGAGTGCCAGGGGCAGCCACGTTCCGGGGGGGGCAGGCCCAAGGATCTCCCGCCGGCATGTTAGAGGTGGAGGGGGGGGCTCACTGGTTCCCTAGAGAAGGAATCTGAACCTGATCATTACAGACGCGGTGGAGGTTCTCGGGCTCCCGGCGCTCCCTCGTTACACGGCCTGGCTCTTGGTCTTCATCTCCAGACAACGAACTCAAACGTGGCCAGGGGCTGGAGGAAGGAGCAAGAAATACTCCCGGTGACTGTAGGTGAGTCCTGCTTCATCTCGATGATGATGATGATAAAGGGGTGCTAAGAAAACAGGCCTTTCTTTTTGCAACACCCTGGCCACCCTGCCGGCTGGGGATCGCAGAGACCGGCCTGTTTCGTGGGAGAATTTCCCAAGGATCGCGGGGCAATGCCAGAGCAGTTTAGGGGAGCCCAGGGATGGAAGAACAGGGGGCTGCGGGTCGGGAGTGAGTGCTCTCCCCTCCCACTGCGAGCCCTGGAATGTCTCTGGGCCCGCCAGCGTTTTCTCTCCCAGAGGGAGGATCTGGGGGCCTTATCAGCCCCCAGCACCCATCCTGCGCTGTCTTCCTTTTCCCTGGCCAGAAGTGCTGACTCAGCGGGCGAGAGGCGGGCAGAGGACGGAAGTGGGCGCTGGGGGAGAGGACGAATGGACCTTGGACACCCCTAGGGGCGTCCCCCCTGTCCCTCCCTGGGAGCGGCTGGCGGGGGGCACACTGGGGACCCTGCCAACCCGCCCGGCTTCCCCTCGGCCCAGCCCCGCCCTCCGGGGCCCCATTACTCAGCTGCTCCGGTCTAGACGTGCCGCGCTGCCATCCGGCCACCGCCCGGCCATGGAGGGACTGGGCTAGAAGAGGACGGGAGACGCCCGCCTGGGGTGGAGGCCGCTCAGTGGGGTACGTCGGGTCGGGAGTGAGGGGCACCAGTGGGGTTGGGGGCAGCCCAGGGTGGGGCTAGCAGGGGGCTGCGGGTCGGGAGTGAGGGGCACCGGCGGGGCTGGGGTCTTTCTTTCTTTCTTTTTCTAGAAAATGCACTTTCTGTTTCTAATCTATCTCCCCATACGCACCTCCTGAATTCTGCAATCTATCTATCAGTCCAGCCCCATACCCATCCGTCTCTCTTTCTCTCCATCCATCCATCCCCATACACCCCCTCTATCTATCTATCCATTCATCCATCCACCCACGCATCTATCTATCTATCTATCTATCTATCTATCTATCTATCTATCTATCTCTTTTGCCCATCTCTAAGTTCACCTCCTTCCCCTCGCCTCTCCGCCACAGGGAAATCCGTCCTGCCCCCGCTGCCGCCATGAACAGCTGCCTTCACACCTCCAGCAACGTCACCCTCCTGACGTCCTCGGTCTCCAGCGTGACCGGGACCGTTTTCCTCCTCCTGGCCGCCCTCATCGGGCTGCCGGGCAACGTCTTCGTGGTGTGGAGCATCCTCTGGAAGATGAAGCCCAGCCGCCGCTCGGTCACCTGCCTGCTGGTCCTCAACCTGGCCGTGGCCGACGGGGCCGTCCTGCTGCTGACCCCCTTCTTCATCCTCTTCCTGACCTTCAAGACCTGGTTCTTCGGCCTCGCTGTCTGCAAAGGCGTCTACTACCTCTGCTGTGTCAACATGTACGCCAGCATCTTCATCATCACGCTCATGAGTGTGGACCGGTGCTTGGCCGTCAGCCGGCCTTACCTCTCCCAAGCCATCCGCAAGAAGCGCCTGGTGGTCAAGCTCTTGGCCGGCCTCTGGGCAGCGGCCGTCCTGTTGGCCGCCCCGGCCTTCGTCTACCGCCAGCTGCTGGCCGACCCCTCCGGGCGGTGGCTGATCTGCGAGCCCTGCCACGCCACGCCGGGCCTGGCCGTCTTCCACTTCACCCTGGAGACTGTGGTGGCCTTCGTGGTGCCCTTCGCCATCATCGTGGGATGCTACTCCGCCATCTTGGTGCAGCTGCGGGGGCGCCGCTGGCGGCGCCGGGGCGCCCGGACCGGGAAGCTGATCGCCGCCGTGGTGCTCTGCTTCGCCGCCCTCTGGGTGCCCTACCACGTGGTCAACGTGCTGCAGGTGGCCTCCAACCTGGCCTCGGGGAGGGCGGCCGAGAGGCTGGCCCAGGCGTGGAAGGCCGGCCGGGCGGGGGCCACCGCCCTGGCCTTCCTCAGCAGCAGCATCAACCCCGTCCTCTACGTCTTCGCCGCCGGCGACCTGATCAAGACTTCGGGAGCCAAATTCATCGCCCAGTTCTTCGAGGCGGCCTCCGGGGAGGCACCCAGGAAGTCGCCCTCCTTAAGGGACCTAGACAAGGACACGGTGGCAGGGGACGGCATGGAGATAGGGCGGCGGGAGTCCGGGGGTGAGGGGGCCCGGCGGGATGGGGCCGTGGGGCAGCCGACTCCCTCAGGATATGGTCCTCCCCACACTGCATCCTCTTAGCCATCCCCACCGAGCCCCCACGTATTCACTCTCCTCATGGATGCTTTCCCTTTAAGAGCAGAGCCCCCCCCCCCCCAGCTGGACTTTGGTCCTCATGGACACTTCCCCTCTAATTTGTTCTTAAAGGGGTGTTTCTCCGTGCCAAACATTTCTCACTGCCAGATTCTGGTCCTCGAGGGAACTTCCCCTTTAACAGCAGCATGCTTACTGCCAGACTTTGGTCCTTATGGACACATCCCCTTTAATTAGCTCTTCAAGGGGAGTTTCTTGCTGCCAAACATTTTTCCCTGCTGGATTTTGGTCTTCATGGACACTTCCCCTTTAATTTGTCCTTAAATGGGATTTTTCATGGCCAAACATTTTTCACTGCCAGATTCTGGCCCTCTGGGGGCACTTCCCCTTTAATTTGCTCTGAAAGGGGAATTTCTCATGGTCAAACATTTCTCCCTGCCAGATTCTGGTCTGCATGGACACTTCCCCTTTAACTTGCTCTTAAAGGGGAAATTTCTCACTGCCGATGCCTGCTGTTTTTGTGCCCCTCCTGTCTCATGGTACATGCCTTCCAGGGAGGCAGTTTATCCCTGCCAGACTTCATCCCGCATGGACATTTTCCCTTTAAGGGTGGAGTTGCTCTCTGCCAGACTCTGACCCTCCGGGAAGCTTCCCCTTTAAGGACTCTGTCAATTTCGGGGACCCGTCCCCTTTAAGGGGCACACAGGAACGGCCAGGCTGTGTCAGACCAAAGGTCCATGTAGCCCAGTGTCCTGTCTTCCGTCAGTGGCCAATGGCTACTTTGTTTTCGGGCCCCTGTTATAATCTTGGCCTCCCTTCCCAACATCCCCTGGCGAGGAGTTCCACAGATTACTGCGCACTGGGTGAGGAAATACTCCCTTTTAAACCTGCTGCCTATTCAGGTCATCGGTGTGACCCCCTAGTTCCTTCGGTGTCTCTTTTCCAAGCTGAAAAGTCCACGTCTTATTAATTTCTCCTCATCTGGAAGCTGCTCCAGCCCTCTGATCCTTTCTGTTGACCTTCGCTGTACCCGAAAAGGGGCCTGGCTTAGTCTTGGGCGCTGATGTCCATTCTATATTCATGGAAGCAAAATGCTGCCTCCTTGAGGTGAAATGTGACATTACAGGTCATAGGCGAGAAAGGTTGGTATATAGGCTGGGGATAAACTGAGGCCCAAGACAAGGCAGCGCTAGCCGATTAACATTTCCTGGGTTCTATCCTGGCTGTCGGGTCTAGTGGTCACGAAGTAGGGGGGCTGGGAGCCCGGACTTCTGGGTTCGTGCCCCAGTTCTGGGAGGGGCGTGGGAGTCTAGTGGTTACAGGGGGGGGGAGGGAGCCAGGACTCCTGGGTTCCATCCCTGGCTCTGCCCCTGATCCACTGAGTCATCAGATAAGTAAATTTCTCTGTGCCTCAGTTTCTCCCCCAATCCCTTGTCTATTTCATCTGTAAATTAGGCAGAGGTGAGTTTGGGCAACACCCCACACCCGGGCGGGCCCCTGATCTGGGGCGGGGTGTGTGCAGCACCTGGCGCAGCCCGCTCTGACTCAGGATTATGCTAGTACTCAAAACACAAGCAAGGCCTGCCTTTATTTCTTTCTCGGGCAATAGACCTGCAGCTATCCCCATATCTTGGGGGCGGGGGGTGCCCCAAGCCCGTGAGGGTGCCGTAGGGCGATGGGGAGGCAATAAACCGGTTTCTAGCTGTGAGAGGTTCAGGCGGACACCCAGCATCCCTGCGCAACGGCCGGGCGGGACTCAAAGAGGTCGTGCTTTTAGTAATTGGGCCGGGTCGATGAACGGTGGCGTCTCTCCCCATCATTGGGAGGTCAGTGGGGGCTGGTGATTAGAGCGGGGTGGGGCTGGGAGCCAGGACTCCTGGGTTCTATCCCCAGTTCCAGGAGGGGAGTGGGGTCTAGGGGTTAGAGCAGGGGGAGCCAGGACTCTTGGGTTCCAATCCACTTGCAGAGGCTGCACTCGGTGACCTCTCTGGTCAGGTACCGTGGTGCCCCACATTTCTACCCTCCGAGGAAGTTGCAGGGCTGGGCTCCCCTCCGCCTGCAAGAGGAAACAGGGCGAAGTAGGTCAGCGTGGGGCCCGGGAAGCGAGACAGCTGAGTCAGAGTTTGCAGGCAACGCCGACCCTGCTGCCGTGTTGGGTGGGGCTGTGATTCAGGGAGCTGGGGGGGGGGCTCTCTAGGGGTTGCTGTCCCCTGACCGTCATTGCAGGGTGGGTGACATGAGGCTCAGTCATCCTCTGGGGGCCCCTGTTTCCCAGCCTCAGGGCTGTGGTCCAGTAACCGACCCGATCCAGTCCGGCGCCAGGCGGGGGGGCCGAGGGTTCCAGTTTCCCTTTCGCCACCCCGTGGGCTCGCACTGGGACCCCATTCTGGGCAACGGGGGAGGGGGCCAGAACCGGACGCCTGGGTCTCAAGAAGTCAGGTCCCTTCTCCGCACCACCTCGGGCGACCCAGCCGTCCCGCCGTCCGCGGGACCGTCCCGCCCTTAGGGGCTTTGTCTTAGGCAGGCACCTCGCCCTCCCTGAAAAAGGGGTCCCACTTTTTCACCCTCCCTCCTTTCCCCACCCCCTGAAACACCCAGGTCTCCTCGGGGTGGCTCGGCCCTGTGGGTTACTCAAGACGGCTGCCACTTCCGCTCGCTGTGCCTCCCGGTGACTCAGCCGCCTCGGAGCAGCCAGACGGGCTGGGGTGGCTCTGAGAGACGCCCTGCGGATCAGACGGCCGGAGGAAGCTTCGCTGGGGAGCGACGGTCTGAAAGGATGAACCGTGAGTGTCCGTCTGATGCCAAGCTGGGGGGGCAGGGAGGGAGGCCCAGGGTTGGCCGAGCTGTGGGGCGGGAGTGGGGGGGGGGGGGGCGCCAGGAGAGCTGTGGTGGAGGCCAGGCCAGGGCGGGGCGAGCAGGGGAGGGGCTGTGGGGCAGGAGTGAGGGGCACCGGCAGAGCGATGTGGGTGCATGGCGGGGGAGGGCAGCCAGATCACCGGGGTGCATGGTGCTGCTCAACCCCTGCCAGCCCCATTGTCCTCCTGCTCCCCGGGCAAACTCTTCCAACCCCCCCCCCCATTGGCTGCCGTCGCCCCCCCCCCCCCCGGAGCTCCCCCCACTTCCCCTAAATTTCACCCCCCCGACACACTTCGCTGGGGAAGGACGGGCGCCACTTTGCAACACACGGCGCAAGGGCAACGGGGAAGTTGCCCCATCAGCTGCCCGCAGTGTCCTCAGGAAACCGTAACACCTCTTCCCGCCTTGAGAAGAGCCCCCCCCGGCTCCCCCCACCCTGGCCATTGCCACAGAGCAAGCATGGGGCCTGAGAGCCGAGAAAGGGATAACTAGACAGCTAGCGAGATAGAGGGGTGCATGCGGACAGACAGACCGACAGATGGGGGGATGGGGATAGACAGACACAGATGTAGATAGACAGATAGATATGGGGGTGAATGGGGATAGACAGACAGACAGGCAGACAGATAGATATGGGGGTGTCCAGGGATAGACAGAGAGATGGGGTGTAGATATGGGGGTGTAGGGGGATAGATAGACAGATAGATATGGGGGTGTACGGGGACAGATCAATAGAGGGTGTGTATGGGGTAGATAGACAGACAGACAGATATGTAGGGTGTACGGAGATAGACAGATAGATAGATAGATATATGGGGTGTAGAGGGATAGATATGGGGTGTATGGGGATAGATCAATAGATCAATAAAGGGGGTGTATGGGGTAGATATACAGGAGTGTGGGGCAATGGATGGACAGGTGTGCGTGCAGACGGCTGGCGAGATAGATGAGGGTGCTGGAAGTGTGGGCACAGGGACGGGGGGATAGATAGACGAATACGTAGGGGTCCGGCTGGCACGTTGGTGCTGGGCAGGGAGCCAGCTAACGAGCTCGGTGTGAAGACGGCTGGATGTATGGGACTGCGTGGAGGACTGGGTGCGTAGGTGATAGACAGACAGAGGAGGGTGGGGGATGGAGGGGTCTACGTAGGGCATGGGGGGGTGTGGATCTAACTAGAGCGGTGTGGGGCATGGAGGCTGTGTTCGGGGTTATGGAAACTGAGGCAGAAGCCACATGGAGTCCTTCCCATAGTTCTCACCAGCCCTCCTGTCCTCCAGGCCCGTCTCTCGGCCCGATGACCAACGCCACCCTCAACGCCACCACCCAGAGTGGCGTGCTGCCCTCGCTGCCCGGTGCCAAGCTGGGCCTGGCCATCCTCTCCTTGGCCTTCATCCTGGGCTTCCCGGGCAATGTCTTCGTGGTCTGGAGCGCCCTGTGGCGGGTCCACAAGCGCACCGTCACCTGCCTCCTCATCCTCCACCTGGCCTTGGCCGACTGCGCCGTCCTGCTCACCGCCCCCTTCTTCCTCCGGCTCCTGAGTGCCGGCAGTTGGGAGTTCGGCCCCGTGGTCTGCAAGCTCTGCCACTACATCTGCGGGGTCAGCATGTACGCCAGCATCTCCCTCATCGCCCTCATGAGCCTGGACCGCTGCTTGGCCGTCTCCAAGCCTTTCATCTCCCAGAAGATCCGGACCAAGCTCGTGGCCAGGTCCTTGGTCTTGGCCATCTGGATGGTCTCTTTCCTCCTCGCCGTGCCGGTTATTTTCTACCGCAAGTTGGTGCGCCGGGGTCCGCACCTCCTCTGCGACCTGTCGCATCCCACCCCCGGCCACCTGGTCTTCCACAACCTCTTCGAGACCCTCACCGGCTTCGTCCTGCCCTTTGCTGCCATCATCTGGAGCTATGGGGTCATCGGGCGCCGGCTGCGGGAGACCCGCTTCCGGCGGAAGCGCCGCACCAACCGGCTCATCGCGCTGATCGTGGTCGCCTTCGCCTTCTTCTGGCTGCCCTTCCACGTGGTGAACCTCCTCGACGTGGCTGGGTCGCTGAGCCACTCCAAGGCGCTCATCATGGCTGGGAAGATGGCCCGGCCCACCCTGACGGCCTTGGCCTTCTTCAGCAGCAGCGTCAACCCCATCCTCTACGCCTTCACCGGCGGTGCCTTGATCAAGTCTGCCGGCATAGGCTTCATGGCCAAGCTGTTTGAGGGGACGGCCTCGGAGGTGTCCAGCACGCGGCAGTGGACGGGGCGGACCATCCAGCGGCATGAGGAGGCCAAGCTGGAGATGGGGCAGGATGGGAACCCAGAGAACACGACCCTTACCACCCACCCGTTGGAGTAGCCCCAGACCATGTGGGATGGGAGCTCCAACAATCCCACCGCATCCACCAACACCCTGGACTAGTCGTGGGACCATGGGGGACAGGAAATCCAACAATCCCACCATATCCACCAACACCCTGGACTAGCTCTGAGACTTTGGGGGATGTGAGATCCAACAATCCCACCACATCCACCAACACCCTGGACTAATCCTAGGCCACATGGGAGCGGGAGATCCAACAATCCCACTGCATCCACCAACACCCTGGACTAGCCCTGGGACTACGGGGGATGTGAGATCCAACAATCCCACCTCATCCACCAACACCCTGGATTAGCCCTGGGACTATGAGGGATGTGAGAGCCAACAATCCCACTGCATCCACCAACACCCTGGATTAGCCGTGGAATCATGGGGGACAGGAAAGGGAAGAATCTTCCTGGGAGGCCCCCACGATGATGGCGCAAAGGACCCCCTCCGGATCCTTCATGGAGTGGGGGTGAAACTGTGAAGAATTTGCAGGGTGAGTGGTCGCTTGCTTCATCTTTGGGGGTTGAACTGGTCTGAACAACCTGGCCCCAGCATCTTTCTCCCTTCCTCACCAGTGGTGACTGAGGGGTGCAAACCCAGGCTCCAGTGACCTGGAGCCATCTCTGCCTTCACTGCACCGGGGACTGGCCCAGCTACACAAGAAGCACAATTAGACTTTGTATAACTGTGGAAAAGGCACTCCACCCTCCATGGAGACGTGGTTTAGGGCGTGAATGGGGTCATTTTACAGTGGAGAGAAGGCGGCCCATCTGCTCGGATGGAGGGGAAGGGACAGGGGAACAGGAGGACGCTTGAGGGACAAAGGCCAGGGAGAGGGCAGAGGGAGAGAAACAAGGTGAAAGGGACGGAGGGAAACCAGTACTGAGAGGATGTTGAGAGGCGGATGTGGAGCAGGGCAGACAGATATGTGCCAGACGTTGCCCAGCCCCCCACCAAGATTGGGTCCCCTGCTGAGCCAGGCACACAGCCCCACAGAGAGACAGCCCCAGCGTCTAAGGAACTTGCGGTCTAAGTTGGCAAAGGCAGGACGATTGTCCCTGCTTTGCAAATGGGGAAACTGAGGCCCGGGGACCACAGCGACTCATCTGAGATCATAGAGGGAGGCGGTGGCAGAGCAGGAAATGGAACGCAGGTGTCCGGGGCCTGAACCACAAGCCCATCCTTCCCCTAAATCTATTTTCACGGCCCGCTAGAATAAGAGAAGTTGGGGTTTCACCAGGGAGCTTTTCCCGTCTTCCAGCCGAGCAGCTGGCAGCTCCCAGGGGCCAGCTGGGGTCCCGCAAGCTGTCCTTTCATAGCACCGCCTCAGAGCAGCTAGTTCAACCCCCATCCCCTGCTTAAAACCAGCGTAGTAAGGAGTCAACTCACCCCCTTGGGGGGGGGGGAAGAGGCATCTCAGATCAAGCCCCAACTAGGGGTGAGTGTGGGGGGTGTCCAGATGGCTTGGGGGGGGGGATGGGGCATATCCCTGCTATGGGGCGCCGACCCAGCCCCTCTGTGTGAAAATTCACCCTCTGGTTGTTTTGCTTAATTAAAAGGACAGTTTCTTTTGCCGCTGCTTAACACCTCGGTGCAGGGGAAGTGGCAGGTCTTTCCCACCTGCTGTAGCAGCGTCTGGGTGTTTCTGCCGCAAAAAACCCGCTCAGCGTGTGCGCAGGAGACAGAGTAAGCGACACAGACACCGCTTACAAATCGAGAACACGGCGTAGCCCTGCAGGACCTTAAATATGAGAATCTTACACACACAGACGTTAGAAGACCACGCCCAAAGTCAAATTTCCAGGGGGGCCCCTCCCGATTTCGGGGCGTTTCCTCCCTTGGGAGCGCTCCACTTCGCAACCTTCAGCATAATCCTTTAATGCAGCTTGAGTGGGCGATTTCCTGGGTTGTTAGAAAAAAGCAAACTGGGCGGCGGACAGGGCAGGCTGAAATCCTGCCCCCCGTGGCTCATTAGAAGGGTTGGAATCACACCGCTGCACCGAGCTGGGCGGAGTATGCAGCAGCAGTAGGTTGTCACCCTCTCGGCGGGCCCGTGCTGTGGGAGGGGGGCGGACGAGACGCACGCTTCGCCCAGGGGTTGCTGCGGGGGGCGGGACGATGCAGGGAACTCCATTCCCAACTCCGGGGGGCGGGGGGATGCACACCAGGGGGCACAGACTTAAAGCCCCCCAGCTCCCAGTCCTGGTGCCCCTTTTCAGCCTCCACACCCAGGCCCCTTGTCCAATCAGCCTCATTTCTCAGCGCTGCCTGCTCTGCCAGCCTCTAGCTGTTCCCCCTTCCCCACCCAGGCTCCTCGTCCCACTTGCCTCTCCCCCCCCCCCCCCGATGCCTGTTTTTCTCCCCTACGAATCAAGCAATTTCCACCTGCTGGGCCCAGCTAGGGTTCACAGAGAGTTCAGCTCTGCCCCTGCAGGGAAAGCCCAGGTTCCAGGGGGCTCCATGCGGACCCGACCATCCACGGTTCTTGGCTGGGCAACTCTCGAATGTCTGGGCTGAGCTCCAGGCAAGCTGCCCTTTCCCAAATTACCAAGCCCTGGCTCCGGGCAGAAGAGCTGTTCAAAGGCAAGTGCTGCAGAGGTTGACGGGGAGACGGGGCACACCAGGGGATTTTCCATGGGCCATTGCGGAGATGGCGGCACCCATTTGTCCGAAATTTTCCAGGGGGACAAAAAAAAAAATGAGGCCGAGGGAACCCCCCCAGCTCGGGAAATTTCAGCCTGAATGGTTGATGTCCAGCAAAGTGACACATGACAGAGAACAGGAGCTGACGATGGGAACTACCAGGCTGTCAAGAGGCTGCCTACGGGCCCTGCTTATATGAAATCTATAGGGAATCTTCCCCGCACACACACCCCATGGCTTGCCTCCCTTCCTCTGTACACAGTTTGGTGCCATATTTCTCTGCTTCCCCTCCCCACACTTCTAACACACCCAGGCTCCTCCATGCCCTGGGGAAAGCAGATTTTGTTGGGGAAGCCAGTTCTGGTCTCTCCGGAAGTTGTGGTTTCCTGCCCCTGAGCTAGGCTAGCAGGAAGCACTCGCGAACAAAGCTGGGACCACAGCACGTCCGGGCACTGAGGGCAGGGGGGCGGGGGACCGTCTTCAAGGATGTGGGATTAAAGGGGTAGAAGGCGGGGGTCTTCTTATGTGGCTCCCCCAGCCCCTCATTGAGGGAAATCATGTTATTCTGAATTCTCCTTGAGCCTCCACATTATCACGCCATCCAGCTCTTGGGGGTGTCATTCCCCCTCTGAACCCTTCCTGGGTCTGCCTCAAAAAAGCACCCCCTCCCCGCCTCCTTCAGATGGCGGTTCACCACCCTCTCAGCCCCCACCCCAGCCCTTCGTTTGTCCTATTGTGAAAGGCTGAGTCCAGGCATCAGCTCATGACATGAGTAGGATGAACCCAAAGCCATCAGTCTCCCGTGCCGGCTCCCCCTGATGGCGGGGAGGAAGTACTGTGGTGGGACGGATGGGCGCTGGCCCATTGCAGGCAGTGCTGGGGCCATTCTCAGCTGAGCAATAGGCTGGAGCGGGACAAGTCAGTGCAGACATAGTAGGTCCGTAACTGGCCTTTGCCCTTCACCTTGATGACTCCGCGGAGGTAGCAGGTGTAACCCAGGTTCTCCAGGGCCCTGGCGGTCTCTTCTGTGACCTAGGGGGAAGAGGGGTAAAGGAGGGAAGGAAGAAAATTAACCCTGTAGTTGCAGCAACCCTTTTAGCTCCCAGGTTGGGGGGATTCTGGTGCTGCAAGCTTCCCCACAGCAGTGCCACGGTAAATGAGTGGGTCATGGCTGGTGGGACCTAGGGGAGGTTGGGGACCATGCTACCATGCTGCACCCCCCGCCCCTTTCTCCCCTCCTGTGTGTGCAGTGAGCTTCCCCACTGCATGCCCAGCTAGGGCCCCTAGTGCTGTGAGCTACCCCATAGCAGTGCCCCACGTGGCACTGTCATTCCTCATACCTGGATCTTGCCCAAGACCCCTGTGCTTTCCATGCGACTTGCCACATTCACCGTGTTCCCCCAAATGTCGTACTGGGGTTTCTGGGCGCCGATCACACCAGCCACCACCGGGCCATGGTTTAGACCTGGAGAGGAAGTGGGCAGGGTGGGAGAGAGACAGATGTAGGGGTGGAGGACACAGCTGTAAAGATTTGTGCAGCGAGAGACGGTGCAAACACTTCATGAGAACCTCAGCAATTATCTGACTTGGGCATGTTGAGGTTTGCTGCTCCAACCATACATCCCAGCTTTGCGCCCCCAGAATTACATCGCTCAATGCCGAAATCCTGACACCCCCATTACCAGTCACATGCCCCCAAACCCCTACATTTCATCTCCACGATCCAAATCGCATATCCCCAAAGCAGTCAACTGGGCAGGGTCAACACTGGCCCCTGGGCAAGTGCCCAAGTGAGTGGGGTCATCATGGGAAACTGGGGAATCATGGCCAGTTGGGTGAGGCCAACGTTGGCCGTGCCCAACCAGCATGGCCAATGTTGGCCATGGCCAACCAGCATGGCCAACGTTGGCTGGGCCAATGTCGGCCATTCAATAGGCACAGCGACATCCAATGGACAGCGATGGTTCCAGAGCCTGGGGAACCGGGGGGATTGTTCCTGCAACTGGGTTAGAGAGGGACTCACCCACACGGAGTTTGAAGCTGTTGAAGGAGTGTTTGTTGATGATGTCCAGCTTGGCTATGAGGGCCACCGCAAACTCCACCATGATGCCCATGTGGGTGTAGCTCCTCTCAGCATCCTGAAGGGTAAACCCCTCCACCATCACAATGGGAGAGGAGAAACCACCCATCACAACCAGGCAATCAAAGCCTAACCCCACCCATAACCAAGGAGGAAGCAGTCAACCCATCGTCAAGGGGATAAGATAAGGAAGCTCAGGAGTTTGTCACCCAGCCCCAAGGGGTTCTGGGAAACTGGGGGACACTTGGCTGGAGCTCCAGAAAGGAGAGGGAAAGGAGTTACCTGCTGGTTATCCTGGCCAGAGGTGGCATTTAATCCCGTAGCTGCCATGTAGGTGCTGCCAATGGTCTTGATTTTCTCTACGCCACTGAATTTTGGCTTTGAGAGAAGCTGTAGGATTGGAAATAACCAAGTCACTGGTCCATTCAGCCCCATCTCGCTCACCCCACTTCGCTCAGATTGGGTCCTCGGCCCAACCGGCCCTATCAAGAAAGCAGCCCGCTGCCCCAGGTTAGCCCCGTGACCCATTTACAATGCGCTGAGACGGCACCCACATCCCAATCTCATCTGAACCCCCTCGGACCTCGTCAAAATCCGCAATGATCTCGTTGAGCAGCCGCAGACACTCCAGCCCTTCGTGGTTGACGTTGGACTCGGAGTAGAACTCCTTGAAGTCGGGGATGGAGGCGAAGAGGACACAGACACAGTCATAGGACTGATGGTAAAGGTCCTGTATGGGAGGGTGGGCGGGAGAGAGAGACAGCGTGTCACTTTCTGATCATTTCACACAGCGTGCGGACATGGCTGATAAGCGCTAATCAAACCCAGCCACAACTCAATGGAAAACAAATCTCACCATGACCACATCCCACAAGCAACACAGTCCTCACCCAACCCACCCGAATGCCACAATCTGTACAAGACAGCTCACTAAAGCCAGACGAACCCAACTAACATCCCCAGGCAATACAACCATCCAACCAACCGAACCACATCCCAGCTAGCCACAGCCCACCACAACCGGCCAACTCCAGCCAGCACCATGGCCAACAAAATCCAGCCACCTCCAACCAACTCCGCCATCCAAACCCGATCAATATATTGATCACCATGGCCAAGCAAATCCAAACATCCCCAACCAATACAATCATCACCAAATCGGTCAAAACAACCCACCACAGCCAGCCAATTCCAATCAAACCAAAACACCCCCAACTAGCAGTGTGCCAAAGCCAACCACACACAGCCATCATCAAACCCACCCACAACATCACAAAAGATAACCAAATCCAACCCCTTCCCAACCAGCACGGCCCACTAAACCCAACCGACACAGCCATCACCACAACCAACTCAACTCAAAGATCGCAACTAATATAAGCAATCATCAAACCCATCCAACTACCCCAATCAACATACCCCACCCCAGTGAGTCAATTCCAGCCCACACATCCATCATCACAACCAAACAAACCCAACCACCTCCAACTGACCCAGTGCATCAATGCCAGCCGACACAGCCGCCAACACAGCAGAGCAGACCCAACTCCGTCACAACCCAAAGCAAAACCCAACCAGACCCCCACGATCTATCATGCCCAGCCAACTCCTCATCCACGTTCTACCACCGTAGCCTCCCGATCCCATCCGCCACCTCACACAAAACAAAGCCCAAGACAACCAACACGACAAGTCACCAAATCCAACCACCACCACCCAGCTGACAACAGCCCACCATTCATACGGACCCCACCACCACATTTCAATGGCAGATGTTCAATGTTGAGATGCTCAAAGCAACTGATAAGATTCGGTAGCTCAAAGTAATTTAGACTGGACCAGGTGCGGAGAAGGGCTACTAGCATGGCGAAGGGTATAGAGAACCGGTCTGATGAGAGGAAAACCTATTACATGGATGCCTTCCTCTGTAGCATGGGGCAGGGGTCACTTGCTGGTGGATTCTCTGTACCTCAAAGACTTTAAATCATGATTTGAGGACTTCAATAACTCAGTCATAGGTTAAAGGTTTATTACAGGAGTGGGTGGGCAAGGTTCTCTGGCCTGCGTTGGGCAGAAGGTCAGACTAGATGATCCTTCTGACCTTAAAGTCTATGAATCTATGATCTCAGGAATGGGACCCAGGATCTGGGAGAGTTCCCCTATGGGCCCTGCTGATCTCAGCCCCACAGGAGAAGGGAGTGGGACGGGGAACGGGACCCAGACATGCAGGATGAAATCCCTGTGGGTCCTGTAGCTGTCAGCCTCACGGGGGAGGGACCGGGATGGGGGAAATGCAGGGGTCAAGGATTCTTTTGCCCCTCAATGCACAACTGGCCGGATGTGTTCCACAGTATTTTACACCTTCTTCAGATCGGCCGCAGCTGGAGACGGGACATGGGATGGGGTGGACCAGCTCAGGGTAAACCGATTCCTGGTGGGGAAGGAACCACCCTCCCCGCCCCCGGAGAGCTGGGTCCCAGCAGACAGCAATCCCCCCCGTTGAAAGGGGCAATGCACCGCAGGCAGGCTGACCTCGTTGCGCCGGTTCTGGCCGATGAACTGCTGAGCCACGTCGGCCGGGAGCACGTTCTCCAGCAGGACGCGGTTGAGGTTCTCCATGGTCTCGATCTCCTCCCGCTCCTTCTTGAACTTCTTCTTCCACAAGAAGTCGAGGCGGCAGTAATACTCGTTCTGAGAGAGAGAGAGACGCACGCAGAGGGGCTCAGACCCTCCCGCCACCCCTGGTCCAGGCAATGGCCAGCACCTGGCGGGGAGAGACGGGGACCCAGGCATCCGGGATGGCACCCCTAGTGCCTGCAACTCCCGGCACCTGCGGGGAGAGCCTGGGACCAGGAATGGGAGCCAGGCGCCTGGGCTGGAAGTGCCCAGCACCCAGGGGGAGAAGAGATGGAGACCCAGGTGTCTGGGGTAGCAGTACAGGGCGTTCACCCCTAGGGGCCCTGCAGCAGGACAGGGTAGGATGGAGAATGAAGCCCAGGAAACTTCCCAATGGGTCTCAGCTCTCGGCCCCACAGGGGAAGAACCGGGAGGGGGAATAGGACCCAGGGGTCTGGGGTGGCAGTACAGGGGTCTCCCTCTCTAGGGGAGCTCCCCCGGGAACTCACTTGTCTAGCCAAGGCCAGCAGGGTGAAGAAGAAGACAAAGAAGGAAATGGCTCCCATCAGCTTTGGCTCCTTCAGGACCCCCGGCCTGCGGACGGAGGGAGAGAGACCTGGTTAGCGGAGAATGGACCCGGTCCCGGAGCAGAGCCGCTCAACGGGACCGTGTAGGGTTTGGGTGGGAGACTGCTGGGTTGTGCCAGAGGAGGCGGGGTGGCCGCGCTCTCCACTGGCTCTGGGGAGGTGCAGGCTGGGCACCTGCCACGCCGGGGGTCACCTGAGCAGGGTCTGGTTGGGGTAGAGGTGCTGGACGTAGCAGTCGGAGAGCCAGGCGTGGCTGTGGAGGAAGAGGACGTTGTAGATCACCAGGCAAAGCGTCAGCATCAGCAGTTTGAACTCAAAATTCATGTGCAGGAAGAGGGAGCAGGAGAGGAGTCCCAGGATGCAACAGTAAATGTAGTACTGGGGAGACATGGAGGGGGCGGGGCATAGGGGGGAAGGGGTGGGGTGAGGGAGAAAGGGGGCGGAGAGTTAAAGACCTTCCCAAGTCCACGTGCAAGTAAAACACCGAACTGCAGCGCGTGAGAAAAAAAAACAAAAAACAAAAAACTTACCGGGACGCTGGATAAGGAATCAGTCGAGAGAGATTCCCGGGTGGTGTTGGCTGGCCCCGGGGGATTGTGGGACGGTGGAGGACACCGGGGCGTGGGGATGAAGAACTGCTCGAAGAGGAGGACGGCCCTTGTAAGCAGCGAGACGGATGGACCTGGGCACGGAACCCAGGCGTCCTGGCTCCCAGCCCCACCCCCCATGCTCTGACCCACTTGACCCCACTACCCCTCCCAGAGCCGGGGAGAGAACCCAGGAGTCCTGGATCCCAGCCCCCAACCCTGCTGTAACTATTAGACACCACTCCCCTCCCAGAGCCGGGGAGAGAACCCAGGAGTCCTGCCTCCCATCTCCAACCACTAGACCCTACTCCCCACTCCCAGAGCCGGGGACAGACCCAGCTGTTGCACCCCCTCCTCCGCCCCTCCCCGGTTACTCACAACGTTGAAGACGGCCATGGTGAGGACGATGAGGATGGTGGTAACCCCCAGGGTGACCCGGAGCCAGGGCTGGGTGCAGACGGCCGCTGAGAGGGAGGGCACCCAATGCAGCATCTTGGGGCCTTTCTGGAAGCACTTCTGGGAGAGTGGGGGATAGCAGGGTGTGGGCGGGGGGAGAAGGGACGGTTAGATTAACCCTACCTGGGGGCTCTGGAGCGGCAAGCTTCCCCCCCCCCCAGGCAGTGACCTGCCCATCTCACTTACCGCCAGGTTGCCAGCGAAGCTGATGAGGAGGAGGAGGAGGAAGAGGAAGAAGGCGACGCTGTAGGAGATGCCCAGGGCCGGGGTCCTGGAGGAGAGCAGCAGAGATGCTAGGAATTATGGGGAGCCCAGGGTTGGGCTCCCAGGGGATGGCGGGTCGGGAGTGAGGGGCACCAGCAGAGCTGGGGAGGATGGGGGGGAAGAAAGGGGATCGTCGCAGCCCCCTCTCCCATTCTCACTTGTAGGCCACCAGCATCTGGATGAGGAAGTTGGAGAGGAAGACCAGGAAGGTGCAGGCCGTGTAGTACTTGAAGGCAGGCAAAGCAGAGAATCGGTACTGCATGGGCGGGGAGAGAGAGAGACACACACACACACAGTGAGGGCCACCGGCCACATGGGGACCCGTGGGGCAGGGAGTGGGTCCTGCAGGGGGGCGGAGAGATGCAGTGAGGGCCACCGGCCACCAGGGGGCCCATGGGCAGGGAGCGGGTCCTGCAAGGGGACAGAGAGAGCCACAGTGAGGGGCACCGGCCACCAGGGGGGACCATGGGGCAGGGAGCGGGTCCTGCAGGGGGACAGAGAGAGCCACAGTGAGGGGCACCGGCCACCAGGGGGGACCATGGGGCAGGGAGCGGGTCCTGCAGGGGGGCGGAGAGAGCCGCAGTGAGGGCCACCGGCCAGCAGGGGGCCCATGGGGCAGGGACATTCGAGAGTCGTATTCGCAGGGGAGCTGTTTCCCGGGGGGTTGGTGCCCTCTCGCCTTCAGGGGGGTGGGGGGGAATTATGAGCTCCCCACAGAAGTGCCCTCTTGCACCCTGACTGCCCCCCCTCCCCAGGGAGCCCCGCTCACCTCCTTCTCCATGAGTTTCTCTTTGAAGTACAGGGTGATGCGGTTAAAATCCTCCGACTTCTTCCACTGCCTGAACGGGATGCGAGGGGAGCAGCTGGGGGTGTGTGTGGGGGGGAAATCCGGATCTCCCCCCCCGACATGCCCCCATGCCCCACCCCAGTTTCTCCCCATCCTCTTCCTCGCCACCCCCTTCTGTCCCCCATTTGCCCCTCCCCCTCTGCCTTTCCCCCCACCCCGATTCCTCTCCCCGTGTCCTCTGCTTCCCCCCCCCCATTGCTCCCTCCCTTCCTGCCCCCTCCCTTACACCCCCCTCCCAGGACCCTACTTCTGCGAGTTGAGCTGCTCCAACACCTGGAAGAATTTCTCATCCACCCCATCCAGCTCCTCGTCCGGCCCCTTGGGGGAGCGAACCCTGAAAATGGAATGAGGGGGGGCAGGCGAGACGTGGGGGGAGGGGAGAGAGAACCCCATAAGGTGACCCCAGGAGGCAGAGGTGAGGGGGGCACTCTGAGACGACCATAGGGGATCAGTGACAGGAGTCCTGAAACTCAGCCCACTACCGCCAAAAATCACCCCCATATTGACCCCTAAGTCCCTGCTTGACCCCTACCAGAAAAAATCCCTCCACACTGACACCAAAAAACTCCACTTCCCCACAGCCTGAACCCCCACACTGACCCTCCAATCTCCCCACAGACCCCCAGCCAGACCTGCCCCCACCATCACCCCCATGTCCACCCCCTGGGAACCCAGCCCCCCCCCAAATCCACCAAGGAGGGAGGAGAATGAGTGTCATGATTTGGGGTTCACTGATTCAGAGGGGGAGGGGTCTGCATGTCAAGTAAGGCCCCCACCAAAGACATTCATGCCCCCACACATTTCAAGGGGCAGGAAGGGGTTACGCCTTACCGCTCCATGGCCTTTGACTGGTTCAGGGACCCTAGAGAACTCTCCTGGGGAGAGAAAAGTAGGGGTGGGGGGGTGTCAGATTTATGGGGTGCTGTGTGACTCCCTATGGGGGGGACACCCAATGAAGACAGTTCCCACGTGTGGCCCCTTTAAGGGAATGGGGAGCTCCCATCTGTGGGGCTGCCCCCTAGTAGTGTGTGAAGGAACTGAGCCCTGGGGCTAGGCAGGTTGAATAGGGTAGGGTGGGCGGGTGGGGGGACCAGGCCGCAGGGAGTGGGGTGATCGGGGGGCAGGGCTGTGCCTCTCCTCTCGCTGGACCCACCGAGTGGTTGCTCCGGCTGAAGCCCGGCTGGTCGGCCGGGCTGGCGTCCAGGTGCTTGAGGTTGGCAAAGGGCTTGGCCGCCCCCCAGGACTCCAGGTAGCGAGTCATACGGACCGACGCCCGCATCTTCGGGCCCTCCCCAGGCACCGGGGACAGGGCGTCGCTGCAGCTTTCCGCCCCGGCCTGGCATGGTGGAGAACAACACAACATCCAGAGAGAGAGAGAGAGACACACACACACACCCTGTCCCATTCCCTGCCCCCCGTGAGCCAGCCATTCGCCCTGCCGTGGGGCCGGATCAGAGCCGGCTCCCCCTAGAGAGGACAGGCCCAGTGTCCCATCCCTGCCCCTATTAATCCTTTGCGCGATGAACCTTTGCATCAGCGTCACGCCAGCCGTGTAGACTCACCCGTGGGTCAATGACCAGGAAGGTCTTGACTTTGTTCTCCTTCAGGAAGGGGTCTCGCTGCCAGCGGCAGGTTTCCTCCACCCCATAGACCCCGCCTAGGTGAGACAAGGTGGCCTCTGTGATGTGCACCCTCCTGGGGGGAAGAGAGGGCATGCCATTGTTCCGTGCACCGGAGCCACTCGGCGCACGGAGGCTGTGGGTTTTCCCAGCTGCCACCCCGTTTCTCCTGGGGCGGTTTTGCAAATTGCAGGCATGGTTCCTTCTCACACCTGCAGGGTGGGCACCACTCTCCAGCCCTCCGCAGAGAGGCAGGATGGTCCTACCGTCCACAAGAGAGGGCAGCACAAAGGTGGGTGATTCCTCCACCTGCCACTTGGGGGCAGTGCCACACAACGGTGCAGCTCCTCCGTGTGCCATCAGGGGGCAGCACAACACACACACACACACACAAAACACATGGAGTTCCTCCATTCGTCACAAGGAGGCAGCACAATGCAACACCCACAAATATGCAGATCTTCTATGCACCATCAGGTGGCAGCCCAACACACGTGCACACACACACAAAACACATGGAGTCCCTCCATTCTTCATAAAGAGGCAGCAGAACACAACACACACACACTAGATGGAGTTCTTCCATGCACCATTTAGGGGACAGCCCAACACACAAACACACACACTACATGGAGTTCCTCCGTTCACAAAGAGACAACACAACACCACACACACAGACATGCAGTTCCTCCGGGCACCAGTAGGGGGGATGGCATGAAACACAGGCACATGAGCGCCTCCATGCATCATGCCCCCGGCGGGGGGCAACCCCACGTCCCCATCCCCCCCCACTCACCCCGGCACTCCTCCAGCCTCCATGTGGTTGGCCAGCGTCACGTCGTGGGACCAGACGTCGTACTGCCACTTCTGCAGGCCGATGACGCCACACAGCACATTCCCTGAGTGCACCCCGACCCGCATGTTGATGTCCACGCCGGTGGCGTCCCGGAGCTTCCTTGGGGGGGGGGACAAGAGATGGTGTGTGTGTGTGTGTGGAGGGGGGGAGACAACCCTTCCCATTAGAGCTGGTTCACGGCAACCCACGGACAGGCCGCCTGCGTCGGGCACTCACTTGATAGCCTGGCACATGTCCAGGCCCATCTTGACGCAGTTGCGGGCGTGGTTGGGGAGGGAGACGGGCAGCCCAGAGACGCAGTAGTAGCAGTCCCCCAAGATCTTGATGCGCATGCACTCGTTGTCCTAGAGAGAGAGAGGGAAGAAAGAACCCGTCCTTCATGGTGAGGCCATGGTGGAATTCTCCTCCCAGATTTAGTCCTTCAAGGCGGGAAGCGACCATCAGATAATCCAGTCTGACCACCTGCATATCCAGGGATTTTCACCCCTGCTCCGCTGGTGTTGATCTAATCCCTTGGGCTTGGCCAAAGCATCTTCCAAAGAGGCCTCCAGTGAGGAGCAGCTGACATCAAGAGATGGAGAAGACACCACCTCCCTTGGGTGTTCATTCCACTGTAAATCACCACCACACATAGAAATTGGGACCTTATTTCCCCCTCTGAATTTCTGCGTCTTTAACTTCCAGCCATGGGTTCTTGTTCTTCCTCCGCTAGACTAAACAGACATGCACACACACACACACTATATGGCTTTCCTCCATGCAGCCCAACACACAAACAAACACACACATGTTACACAGAGTTCCTCCATTCATCATAAGGAGGCAGCACAACACAACACAGATATGCAGTTCCTTCACGCACCATTAGAGGACACAATTAAACACACACACTATGTGGAGTTCCTCCATGCACCATCAGGTGGCAGCCCAGGACACACACACACACACACACACACACACACACGCACGCTAGTACTGGGCATTTTTCTCCCCAGCAAGTTTCTCAATCTTCTTATCAACAAGCTTAACCTATTGAACTTTTTCAATCTCAGATGTTTCCTCCAGACGCCGAACTATTTTCGCGGCTTTTCTCCGCCCACTTCTCTAAGCCCTGTAAAAAGGCCATGTCCCAGTGCCGGATCCAGGGGAGGGCGGGGGGAATCATCTCTGTTCCCCTGCTCTGCACCCAAGGATCGCGTTCCCCCCTTTTTGCCCCAGCATCACACGAGGAACTCGTGTGGAGTTATTGACGTTTGGGACCAACAGTTGGCACGAGAACAAATGGGTGGAAAATGACCACCAACAGGGTTAGGCTTGAAATCAGACAGCGGTGTCTAACCATTGGAGGGGTGAAGTTCTGGACCGGCCTCCCAAGGGGGCAAAAAACCCCACACTGGCTTCAAGACCAAGCTTGATCAAGTTTCTCGAGGGGATGGTATGGTGAGGTTGCCTGCAATGGCACATGGCCCATCTGCGTCGGCTAAAAACAAATCTCTCCAACGGCCGGGGAGGGGGAGGGCTCCGAGTCACGACAGAGATGGGCAGGAGATCAGACTGGATGATCACCATGGTCCCTTCTGCCCTTTGGGTGAAGGAGTCTATGAGAGAGACGTGAAATCCGTCCCTCCCTGCCGCCTGTGACTGGTCCTTGGAGATGTGGGCTGGGGCCAGGGGCAGAGACGAGGAGGGTCTCCTGAGGTCCCCAGGAGAAAGTAGGGGGTCCCGTGGGGCTTGGGTGGGGATTGGAGTACTAGGGAGTCTCAGTCTGAGTCAGTGGGTCTCTGGAGGGCTGTCTCCCTGGGGGAAATAGTGGAGAGGTTCCCAGGGGGTTCAGGGACACCATGTGGGGTTCTGGGGAGGGGTCCAATGACACGGAAGGAGGTGTAGGAGGTGGATCCATGGAGACTTGCGGGGGTGTCTCTGGAGGTTCTGGGGTGGGGGTCCCATGGGATGCAAGAGGCAGGGGTCCCAGATAGATGCCAGGGGCAGGGGTCTAGGGGAGCTGGGGGGCAGGGGGATCCGGTCGCCTCACCTTGGCAATCTGGTCAAACTTGCCGAAGAGTTCGTTCAGCATCAGCACCAGCTCTTTGGGGGAGCACTCGCTGGCCAGCCGCGTGAACCCCACGATGTCGGCATACAGGATGCTGGGGGGCAGGAAAGGGGAGGACAGAATCAGGGAGGCATCAGCAAACCCTGCCCCACATCACACAGGGGATTTCCCAGCCTTGGTAGCTCTCGGCAGATGGGGTGCTTATAAAGGGGGGTCACGCTTCAGAGGGGGGACCCCAACCCCCCCACTCACAATGCCCCTCCCCCCCATGGCATGGGGGACGGGCCAGGAGTTCGGTACCTGACATTCTTGTGGTGCTTGACATAGAGGTTGTGGAAGTTGTTGGCGTTCTCCTGCCGGCCCCCGTCCCGCAGCCGCTCGATGATCTCGGCCTTCATCTCCATGGCGATGTACGCGGGCAGGATGGAGAGGAGGAGGTGCTCCTGTGGGTGGGCAGGGGGGAGAGGGTGAGTGATGAGCATTGGGGTGGGTGGGTGGGCGAATGGATGTGGATGGATGGAAGGGTTTGGGTGGGTGGATGGATGTAGATGAATGGAAGGGTTTGGGTGGGTGGGTGGGTGGGTGGATGGAAGGGTTTGGGTGGTGGGTGGGTGGATGGGTGGAGGATGGGTTTGGGTGGGTAGGTGGATGGATGGATTTGGGTGGGTGGGTAGATGGACGTGCGGGAGGGCAGCACGTGGGGGTTGGAAGCACAGATGCACAGATCCGACTCGGAAAAGGATCGAGGGGTCGCAGTGGAGAACCAGCGGCACAGCCCGCCTCCCAGTTCGGCTCTGTGCCCACACGGGCTGCTCCGAGCCTGGGATGCCTCAACAGGGGACTGACATAAACGGAGCGGAGCGGTTATTTGACCTCTGGATTTGGCCCTGGGGCCCCCTTGACTGGGAAGCCGTGTCCTGTTCTGACGTCCACCACTCAAGGGGGATGCTGAGACGTTGCAGAGAAGCGCCATGAGGACCTGCCTTTGAGCGATAGACTCCCGGAGCTTGATCTTTTTAGCGTAACCAAGAGGTCACCATCCCGGTTCATAACTTCCCGCACGGGGAACCAAGATCTGACCACAGGCCCTTCAGCCTAGCTGAGGAAGGTCTAACACAATCCCATGAGTGGAAGCTGAAGCTAGACATGGTCAGACTGGAAATACGACATCACGTTTTCAATGGTGAGTAGCAAATAACCCTGGGAACAACTGGTGGTACCTGTGGATTCTCCCTCGCTGACCATTTGAAAATCAACACAGGAGGATATTTTTCTGCATGATCTGCTCTGGGAATTGTCATGGGGCCCTCCCCTGGTCCATGTGCCACGCGGGATAGTCACCATGGAGCCGTCTGGCCTCGGAAGGGAGGAATCTACCAGTCTGGGCACCGGATGGACGGTGTCCAGATGGACGGAGGGGTTACGTGGAAAACCGATGGATGGAGGTGTGGATGGAAGGACAGAAGGGGGCATGTGGAGACAAGCCATACTGACAAATATCTCGGCCTCCCTCCTCCTCACCTGATGCCGCTTCTCAGACTCCAGCTTGACCCGGGACTGGATGAGTTTGAAGGTTTCCTGGAAGGTCTCCTGCAAAGCCACCTCCATCAGGTGCTTGTGGTAGGCCCCCACCAGGTTGCCGCAGATGAAGATCACCGCGTTGGCCAGCAGCTGTGGGTGGCAGGGGGGCAGAGGAGGGTGAGACAGGGCCCAGGGGGAGGGAGGGAGGGAGGGATCCATGGGACATCTGGGTGGGGGGCATGTGGATGGGAGATGCTATGGAGACAGAGACATGGGCGGGGAAGAAAAAACTCTATGGGGCGTCACGGGGTGCAGCTAGGGGAAAGGGGGCGACATGGGGAAACAGGGGGGCTGAAAAGGGGGAGCAGGGAGAGAAGGGGGCTCTGGGAAATGGGTGATGTGCACGGGAAGTGGGGCAGGTCGGAGCGGAGCTAAGGGGGCAGCACCTGAGAAGGGTGGAGAGGGAAGGGGTTGCTATGGGGGAGGACAAGGGGGGCAGCTGGTAGGGGGCTCTCACCTGCACAGCCAGCTCGGCCCGCGAGCCCTGCCCGGCGGACAGGTAGACCCCCAAGACCATGAGATGTGAGAGGGAGGAAGCGAGGCCGGCCACCACGGCGTCCCGCATGCGGACGGGCAGCATGGTGTAGACGGTGAAGATGATGAAGAGGAAGAAGGAGACCTGGAGGGGAGGAAGTCGGGCTGGGTGAGATTCAGCCTGGGGCGTTATTTCCAGGTAACAGCCCCCTGTCCCGTCCCCCCCCACCCCCCTGGCCCAGAGCAGCCGCCCGAGGTCTCACCTGGTCCCAGGCGGTGACCAGTCCGCCGGTGAAGGTGAAGACGTAGCCCATGGCCAGGAGGCCGGCCCAGATGACGGCAGAGAAGACCCGGGTGCCTCTCTGGAAGATGCCCTCCACGCAGACCAGGCAGAGGGTGAGGGAGAAGAGGGCCAGGCCCACTCCCAGCGTGACCAGGAAGCCCAGGTGGGAGGCGAGATCCTGGGAATCGGGAACAGGGCAGTGTGAGAACAGGACGGGGGGGGGGGGGGAACTGCAGACCCCGCTCTCCCCATGGGGCACTTGGGGTCACTGTCCCCCAGGGTGTGGGGCCGGGGGGGGGACTTGGCAAAGCTGCGGCGCTGCCACCTTTGGCCACTGAGTGGCAGTGCTGATCCGCTAACCCACCGGGGAGCAGCTAGAGATTTTGGGGGGCAGGCAGCCGAAGGGCAGAAAACACCCCCCCACCGCGGCGGCCTTTCACCCATCAATCCCGGTCGCCTGAGTCCCCCTCATCCTCCACCTCCCCTGCCCCGCCCCCCAGACTCAGAGGATCCTTCCCTACAGGCCTCGGGGGATGGAGTGGGGTGGGCAGGTAGGGGATGGGGGGGGGAGTTGGGGGTCAGGGGACTGGGACCGAGGGGGAGTGGAAGGGGCGGGGGTTCAGGGGCGCCCAGCAGGGGTATGGGTCCTGGCCTGTGGGCTGTGGGAGGGGATAGGAAGGAGGAGTTGGGGGTCAGGGGACCAGTGGGGCGCAGAGCCGAGGAAAGGGGGGGCTGGGTGGGGTGGGAGGAACATGGAGGAGAGAGTGTCAGAAGGGGGTCACTGGGAGGGGGCCCGTGTCTCCCCCCTGGCCCCACCCTGTCCCAGGCCGGCCCCCCAGCACCCCTCACCCTGCCGCTGGCCAGGTGGGCGGCCAGCAGGGCCAGGCAGGCGGCCAGCAGGATTAGCAGGAGCAGGAGGAGAAGCGGGTACAGCTGGCTCAGGCTGTAATAGGTCTGGTAGAACAAATCCTGCCGCTGGGCCGGGGGGCGCCGCCGACAGGCCATCCTGGGACCCCCCCCCCCACCCCGGCTGGGATCCCCCCCTGCACTGCCTGGGGGACACCCCCTTTCACATCCCTCCCTTGGGGATCCCTTCCCCTGCTCACTCACCCACCGCCCCCCACCCCCAAGGTTTCCCCTGCCCCGGGTGTGAATAGTGTGGGGGGGGTCCCCGCTAAAATCGCCCTCTAGGGAGCATGCCCGGAAGGTCCTGGGGGCAAAGGGGGGCCCCCTCCTTAGGGATTTTTTGGGGGGGCTCGTCAGGAGAGTCGGGGGGTCGTTCTTCAGTCTGGGGAAGGAAAGGAAAGGGTTAATGTCAGGTCTGACCCACAGCCCCCACCCCCATCCCAGTCTAGCCCAGAGCTGGCTGGCTGCTTCCCCCCCGAGCTCCGCCGGTGCCCCTCACTCCCGACCCGCAGCCCCCCATTAGCCCACCCCTGGGATCCCCTCCCCCAGCCCTTCACCTTGTCTCTCTAATGCCCGAGGTAGACGGACAGGTCTCTCCATGCTGTCTGTCCCCACACACACCCGTCCCTCTGTGTGTCTGTCTGCCTGAGGGGAAGGCTGGCCCAGCGGTTAGGAGGCAGCTCCCCCCTCCCCCAACACGCTTGTGCCCTTTAACCTCCCCGTGCCTCAGTTTCCCCAGGCACCGCGGGCCCTTCTTCTGCCTCCCCGGGGAGAGCTTCCCAGATGGGGGGGGAGGGGGTGGTTAAGTTGCAGCGGGGATAGAGTCTAGGGTTAATGACCCCCCAGCCCCCCATTTAAAGAGGTATCCACCCATTGATTCCAGAGCCCCCTGCTCCCCGTGGGGCGCCCCCCTGGCCTCCGCTTACCGGGCGGCTCCGGGTCGGAGGGGACCGTGATAGTAGCTTCTCCGCCCCGCTGCCTGGTCTCAGCGATTCGGATCCACACCCACATCCTCCCCCGCCCCGGCCCCACAGCCTTAACCCTTTCACGGCCGGGGCGGAGAGCCCGGCATGGGGAAAGGGACCCAGGAGTCCGGGTCCCCTGGGGAAGAGACCAGGAAAGAGAAGGGGACCCAGGAGTCCGGGAGGGGCCCCACGGCTTTCAGCCCCCAGGGGAAAGGGACCCAGGAGTCCGGGGTGGCTAAGCTCACCCCTAGGGGCAGTCACCCTCCCCCGCACCCATTGGCTTGTGGCCACTCGCTATAACCCGGGCGCCGTGGGATTAATTTACGTGGGCGGGGGGCCGGGATTTATCCGCCTCCCCCCGCCCAGGACCGGCTGTTCCCTGTAGGACCAAGAGCCAGGTAAGGGGGGCAGAGTCCGGTAGACCCACGGAGATGGGGTGGGTGCTAATCCTAGCCCCCCCCCACGACCTACAGCCCCCTCCTCGCCCTGCCCTGCCCCCCTCCACCCCCAACCCAGGTCACCTCACCAGCCCCACAGCTCAGAGACGCCACCGCCCGACCCACAGATCAAACTAGCCCCAAGTTCCCAGAGCCCGGGGCCCTGACGTCTCGCCTCTAACTCTGGGTCTAGTGGTTAGAGCAGGGGGGGGGGGCTGGGCGCCAGGATGCCTGGGTTCTCTCCCTGGCTCTGGGAGGGCAGTGGGGTCTAGTGGTTAGAGGACGGGGGGAGAGGGGGCTGGGAGCCAGGATGCCTGCGTTCTCTCCCAGCTCTGGAAGGGCAGCAGGGTCTAGTGGTTAGAGCAGGGGCTCGCTGGCTCCCTGGTTCACACTGGGCCATTCTCTACCACTCTGGATGCCTGGTCCCCTCTCCGGATTGTGGGGCTAAAAGGCCGGAAGGGATTCAGAAACCAGCTTCTCATTAGGTGTAATGGGAGGCTGGCGCCTAACCCCCTTGGGGGCCCGAATGGGGCCGGGCGACCAGCCAATGGGGAGAGGCGCTGGTGCAAGAGACAGGGCTGCGAGGGGCGAGTGGTACCTTTCCCTCTAAGACTCCTCAATCCCAGCCCGCAGCCCCCTGCTAGCCCCACACTTGGCTGTCTCTTGGCAGACAGAGGCTGGGTCTGATTCCCAGGCGGGCAGGGCCGGAGCTGAGGGGGGCTGGGGGTGGCAGAGAGGGGCCGGGTGGGGGAGGGGGGCTGTGGAGACATGCCCTCCATGGGGCACCCCGATCCCTAGGTAAGAGGGGGTGCAGGGAAGAGTTGGGAGGGAAGGAATGGGGGGGGGGGGCCAGGTCCCCTGGCTGACCCAGGGCAGGGAGCGTAGGGGAACCGGCCCAACCAGATTTTCAGCTTCCTCTCAGACTCAGGGCCCTGCCCCCTTCCGCCCATCAGGCCTGGGATGGAGTCTCTTAAGCCAGCGTCCTGGTCAGCAATGGTATTAGAACCCAGGCGTCCGGGCTACCCCCGCACCCTTCCTGCTCTAACCACTAGACCTCGCTCCCCTCCCACCTCTGCGGAGAGACCCAGGCATCCTGGCTCCCAGCCCCTCCTCCCCGCTCTAACCAATAGACTCCGCTCCCCTAAGAGAGCTGGGGAGAGAACGCAGGCGTCCTGGTGCCCAGCCCCCCAGCTCTAACCTATTCGGCCTGCTACTCGGGGATATTCAGCGCCGGGGGGGATATCACCCGGAAACTGGGCTGCCCAGTTTCTCCAGCCAACTGGGCTGCCCAGTAGAATGAGCGTGTCCCCTTGTAGGGGCCTGGGTGACCAGAGACACCCCCCTCACCCCCCCGTGATTCAATGGGGAAGAGGCGCTTTGCCTAGGCCTGAGTCACGCAACTGAATCCATTAGAGGATTCCCCAGTGCGGCCATGGGGGGGGGGGTGAATTTCCAGTAAGCCTGTCTGGCCCAGGGGCTGCCTCCCAGCCGTGTGCACGTTAAGTGGGGCCTGGAGCGCTGCGAACGGACTAATCGACTCCCCTTGGGTATGCGGCGGGGGGAGGGGAGGAAGATGCAGCCAGATAAATGAGTTTGCTGGGCCTCTGCCAACCGGCTGGAGGAAGGGAGAATCTGGCTGGGCAGGGCTGTGGGTCGGGAGTGAGGGGCACCGGCAGAGCTGGGGGGGCAGGGCTGGGCTGGCAGGAGGCTGGGGGTCAGGAGTGAGGGGCACTGCAGAGCTGGGGGGGCAGGGCTGGGCTGGCAGGAGGCTGGGGGTCAGGAGTGAGGGGCACCGCAGAGCTGGGGGCGCAGGGCTGGGCTGGCAGGGGGCTGCGGGTCAGGAGTGAGGGTCCCAGGCGCTCTGCCCGTCCCCTGCCAGTTTCCCGTACGTCACAGGAAGGCCCCGGCTGGCCGATAAGCACCCACGCCCCAAGCCAGGGGACGGGCTGGCGCGGACCCATGGCTCCAGATTTCCTTCCTGATGCCGAGCCCTGCACCGGCTGCTCGCTGACCCCCGGCCCCCGCCAAGGAGCTGGGCTGAGCCGGCCAAGGAGCGGGGGGGGGGGGGGGGGGGGCAGGAGAATCCCTCCAGGGTCCCTTGCTTTCGCGGCTGTTCTGCTTGCCCGGCTACGTCGCCGGGGGGCTGAAACGGTGCCCCCTGGGGCCAGGGGCACTTCCTAGCATGGAGTGAAAATTCACTGTCTTTCCTGACGATCTATTTTCTCTTTGGTTCTCTCTCTCCGCACACCCCTGCCCGCCTCTCTCTGGCTTTATCTCTCTCTCTATCTCCGTACACACCCCTCTGTCTATTTCTCTAGCACTCAGCAGGCTCACGACTCCGGATGCCCGGTGCGGCCCCACCTGTCCCTGTCTCTGAATTCATGGGCTGGGGTGTCTCTGCCGTGTCCAGGCTTGTGTGTGTGTGTGGTGGGGTGTCTCTCCCTAGGGCTGTGACCCCCTCTCTGGGCTCACACAAAGAGGTCTGGCTCCAGTCCCAGTTAAATTGACACCCCCCTGCCCCGCTCCCTAAATGCAAGAGGCAGGTGAGAGGCAGCCCCAGGCTGCAGAATCTGGCCGGACCGGAGGAAGGCAGTGGAAGCTCACGCCCAGCTGGAACAGAAACACCGGCTGAAATCACAGGCGACACCCCCTGCGCGGCTCCCTGCCCTTCCCTTGAACCGCAGCACCCCAGTTCGGCACTGGGGGGGTGCTGCGCTGGGGCTGCTGGCACTGGGGGGGTGCTGTGCGGGGGCTGCTGGCACTGGGGGGGTGCTGTGCGGGGGCTGATGGCACTGGGGGGCGCTGTGCGAGGGCTGCTGGCACTGGGGGGGTGCTGTGTGGCAGCTGCTGGCACTGGGGGGGTGCTGTGCGGTGGCTGCTGGCACTAGGGGGCGCTGTGCGGCTGGGGGGGGGACCAGCAGGGGGTGTTCACCCTCCTCCCACACAGTCAGCTTCCAGCCTGCCCCATTGTCTGTAGGGGGCACAGATGCCACAGCCCCCCCGGTCAGTGAGTCGAGTGTTGGTGAGCCGGGCAGGGCTAAGCAGAGCTCATGCAGCCCACCCTCACAGAAACAGCCCCCCCAGAGTCCTCTGCCCTCCCAAACAGCCCCCACTGATCTGCCCCTGCAGCCACCCCCCACCCCCTTCTTTCTGTCTCTACCCCCGTCTCTGAGACTCCAAACCACTCCTTTTCCTTTCACAGGCGCTTTAATGTGGAGTCTGCAAAAACCCTCCACGCGGCCCAGAGAGGCCACCTGCCTCCAGGCTGAGATCTCTCCCCCCCCGCCCCTTCCTGCCCCCCTGCGGGGGTGGGGGGGAGCTGGGAACGGGCCTGGGACCGTGGGAAGGCTGGGTTTCAGAGGGGAGCGCTGCATCCCAGAAAAGGGGGGCCCCCTGTGGGAGGAGGGGCAGTGAGGGCTGGGGTGCACCCCTGCACACATGCGGAGATCAGAGGCGACGGAGCTGTTATTCCTTCTGCCTCTGCTTCTGCTTCTTCTTTTTCTTCTCTGGTTTCTGCACTGTGGTCACTTTCATGTAGTTGTTGTGGCCAATCTGGATGCCCTTGGAAGAGCCCGTGATCTGGACGTAGCTACCTGAGGGAGAGACAGAGACACAGGCAGGTGAAGGGAGACGTGGCCAGGCGGACAGACGGAAAGAGATGGGCTTTGCAGGGGGGGGGGGGGACAAGGCGGGTGTCTGGGGCTGGATAGATAGAGACAGAGAGGTGCACATGAGGGATGGATGGATGGAGATGGGGTGTGTGTGTGTGTGTGTAAGGATGGACAGACAGATGGATGGGTGTGTATGTGGATGATGTGTACGGGGAAGGAGGGATGGATGGATGGAGATAGCGGTGTGTGTAAGGATGGACGGACAGACAGATGGATGGGGATGGGGAAGGAGGGATGGATGGATGGAGATAGGTGTGTGTGTGTGTGTAAGGATGACAGGAGGATGGGTGTTTCTCAAGGTCAAACAGCGGCCCATTCTGCACCGGGGTACTTCCCCTTTAAGGGTTCAATGTCTCACTGCCTGCCGCCCAATGTCACACCCACTTTCCCTTTAAGTGGGCTCTTAAAGGGGAGTTTTATAGTGCTGGCCTCTGTCCCGCAGCCTGGTAGCAAAAAGCTGCCACCTTTTGGGGAAATGGGGGTACTGCAATGGGGGTAGACCACCCATTGAGGGTCTGGCCCTCCCCCCCCTGGACTGGTCCCTCAGTCCCCCAGCCTGGCCTCCCCTTCCCACCCCCCTGGCTGTGCCCCATGGTACCTGGGGGTATGAATTTAGATGGGGTCATCTTGGGGGAGGCAAAATCTCCGTTAGCGGGTCCTTCTGCTCCCTTGAAAAAGAAGAGAGAATCACGCCCCTCCTGGATGCACCAGATCCCCACAGATACAATTTACACAGCGGCCCCTCACCCAGCCCTGAGACTGGGCCACTCCGGGGAGGGGCGCAGGGGCTGGTTATAGGGGAATCTCTCACCCGACCCTAAGATGCGTCCCCTCTGGGGTAGGGCGCAGAGGCTATGTAAGACTCGCAAAGCAGCAATGCCTGGGGATGGTTCAGCTGGTGCTGAGTGTGAGGGGATGGCGTTCCCCTATCCTGCACCCCTTGCTGCCCCCTGGGTATCCCATCCACCCCCTAACCCAGGGGTGACCCCACTTAGCCAGCAAACGCTGATTCCCCCCCACCAAGGAAGAAGGAGATGGCAGGAACTTACCTGCGTGGGACCTGTGCTGACACTACAGGGCGTTGTGTTACCAGGTCCTCGCTGATGCTCCATCTGCCTCGTGCTTCTCAGGGGCAAGGCCTCTGAGGGACGGAAAGACACCCCATTGAGTCACTGCCAACTTGTAGGGAGTCCCTGTCCCCCTCTCCCCTTTCTCAGAACAGCCCAGACCCCACCCCTAAGGCAGGGAAATTGGCCACAACAGCCAACTCAGGAAGTACCACCACTCTGGAGGCGGGACTTCCTGTGTTGTCACTCTGGCAGTGGGATTTCCTTTACAGCCACCTATTTTGGGTGGGACTTCCTGTGGTGATACTCTAGAGGCAGGACTTCCTGTGTGGGCACTTCAGCGGTGAGCCTTCCTGTCCTGCCATATTGGAGACAGGACTTCCTGTTATGCCACTGTGGAGGTGGGACTTCCTCCATAGTTACTGTTTAGCATGGCAAAGTCTATCTTGCTACATTGGAGACACAACTTCCTTCCCAGTGACTCAGTAGGCACCATTTTGGGCGGAGCTTCCTGTCCGGTGACACTGGAAGCAACACTTCCTGCTTTGCCACTCTGGAGGGGGATCTTCCCCCATTGTCCCCTTTTTCCATGGGACTTCTTTTGTCGTCTCATGCCACATCAGAGACAGGACTTCCCAGGTTGCTGCTTTTGAGGTGAGACTTCCTCCAGGGTGACCTTTGGTGTGGTACTTCCTGTTCTGTCACATCAGAGGTGGGAATTCTCAGGCAGTCAGACCAGAGGTGTAAGTCTTTCTGGAGGCAGGACTTCCTGCCCTGTTATCTTGGAGGTGGGATTTTTCCTGTCATGTCACCAACGTAGATTCCCTCCATACCCAGAATTTCACCAGCTGGTGCCCGATGCAGATGGGCTGGGAGGGGGGACGGGGACCCCACTCACCATTTTCTGTGGATGGAGGATCCCCATAGTGAAGTGTCTGGAATTTCTCTGTGACCCCAAGGGAAGATGGAGGAGGGGCGTGGAGCTGGGAGCTCTCAGCCAGAGCAGGCGTATAGACGCTTACTGGTGGACTGGACTCCTCTCTGGGAGAACTGGTCATCTTCATCTGGGGAGACAATTTGGGGGTCAGGACTGGAGGGATGGATGGATAGAGGGGGTGTATGGGGAGACAGAGAGATGAGGGTCTATAAGGATAGATAGAGAGATAGATGGGGTGTATAGGGATGGAAGGATGGACAGATGGGTGGATAAGTATGGGGACAGAGAGACAGACAGATGGGTATATACGGAGGATGGATAGATAGAGAGATTGATGGGGTGTATAGAGATGGATGGATGCATCGACAGATGGGTAGTTGTGTAGGGGAACACAGAGACAGACAGACAGGTATGTATGGGGGATGGATAGAGAGATAGATGGGGTGTAGATGGATGGATGGATGGATGGATGGATGGGGACAGAGAGACAGACAGGTATGTATGGGGGATTGGGAGAGAGAGGTGTTTGGAGATAGTTAGATATTCTGATTTCTCGTCTGGTGCAGCACCGCCCCCTTGTGGTAGGTGGTGAGAACAGCCGGGATTGAATTATCCTCCGTGAAATGCTGGAGGATGGGCTGTAGGCGCAGATCCTGCCCTGGGCTTGGCCTGGAGCCAGGATCGTTCCAGCGCCGAATGCTCCGCTCTGCTGGGAAGGTGCTACCCCCTCGTGGCCAGCCGTGGCGGCGCAGAGGATGGAATGAGCACCACGGCTACCATGCGCCCTCTATGGCTTACCAGCACGTCCTGCACCTTGCGCACGGCCGGCACAATCTGGGACTTGTGGAGGGAAGAAATCTTCTCTGTCTCGTTGCTGCACTCTACAGGAGAAAGACAGGAGGGGTCAGGGATTCCCCTGCAGCCTGGGGCCCCCCTTGTGCAGGGGCACTGGGGTCAGCACAGCCTGCCAGGAGAGAGTGCCCCCTACGGAGCCCCTGACCCACTCCCTGCAGCAAGGGCATGGACTTTACCTTTAAATGTGGGTCTTAGCCTGCTGTCATTGTCCCAACATCTCTTCATTAACTCCTTCATGTCTTCCAGTCCTTCCACCCCTGTGACCTCCGCCAGCTCCTCCAGGGTGGGTCTCTGCCCCTGGGGGACGTGCATTCGGAGAAGGGAGCTCATGTATTTCGGGTGGAGATCTGGATAAAGAGAACACGGGACATGTAGAAGCCAGGCCCCAACACCACCACCCCATGGTGAATCAAAGACTTAGCAGCCAGGCCCCAACACCGCCCCCCTGTGGTGCTTCCGAGGCATGATTGTTTACTATGGGGCAGGCTGAAGGGAGGAGGAGGAGGTGGGCTGGACTTTATAGGCATTACCTTCCATCCCATTTGATTTCAGCTGCCATTGAATTCCCAGCCATGTTTCCTAAAGTATCTTGGAGCTGAGACCTCCTCTCTGGTGCCCATCGGAGCCTCCGGGATTTGAACTCCCAGATAGGGGGCAGAGATTTTCAAATTGGGATATTCTGGCCGTTTCACCATGGTTTGTATGAGGAGCCTGTCAGAGGGACTCCCTGCTGCTAACCATCCACAGGCCGGAGAGACCGAGGAAGTCCTCTTTTGTGGGTGGGGAAACTGAGGCAACAGAGGGCTGAAGTAATTTGGTCCAGGCTGTATAGCTTAGCTGTGGATAGAGCCAGGAGTCCTGACTTCCAGCTCCTCCCTGCTTTAACCATTCGACCCCACTCTCCTCCCGACGCATGGGACAGAACCCAGGAGTCCTGACTTCCAGCCCCTCCCCTCCACTTTAACCACCAGGTACCACTCCCCTCCCAGAGGCAGGATAGAACCCAGAACTGAATACCTGGGTGCAGAACCCCCCGCCGAGCCCCCACCCTGCTCCCTACAGCGGATTCCCCAGGTGCCACGCTGGGGTTTTGGGGCCAGCACTGACTGCAAGGAGAACCCTCCCCACCCCCCGAATCACCACCCATGTTTTCTGTCCATCCATCCATCTGGCCCAGCCGGCTGAGAATATTTTCAGCAGTTTATATAGTGGGGGGATGGTGACTCCCCTGTCCTGCTGGGCAGAAGCTTCTTACCCCACCACCCTGCCACAGGAAGAAGCTCTGAGGTTCCCACCCCATCAGGTAGGTGGAGAATGGTGGGGGGGGGAGGGATGGGGCTAGAGGGAGCTCTACGAGCCACACGTTAACCGTATGTGGCTCGTGAGCCATTATTTGACCACCCTCTGTCTGTCTGTCTGTCTATCTATCCCCCCACTGCCCCTCTATCTATCTATTTATCCTCATACAACCCCTCATCCATCCATCCATCCATCCCTATACGCCCCCTAATCCATCCATCCATCCATCCATCCATACATCCCTAGACACCTCCTAATCCATCCATCCATCCATCCCTATACACCCCTTAATCCATCCATCCATCCCTAGACACCCCCTAATCCATCCATCCATCCATCCATCCATCCTTATAGCCCCCAATCCATCCATCCATTCCCCCATCCCCCCATCCATCCATCCACACATCCCTATACACCCCCAATCCATCCATCCATCCATCCATCCCTAGACACCCCCTAATCCATCCATCCAGCCCTAGACACCCCCTAATCCATCCATCCATCCATCCATCCTTATAGCCCCCAATCCATCCATCCATCTATCCATCTCTATACACCCCCTCATCTATATCTATCTATCTATCTATCTATCTCCGAATACTCCACCAACGATCTCTCTCTCTCACCAATATTTTCAAATACGGGGGCAATTTTTTTCAGGTTTTTTAATCAATAATTTGTAAAATACCGTTTTCCCACCAAACCTGCAATCCACAGACCCAGCCAACCTCATTCCTATCTATTCCTCCCCGTTCTTTCTCTCTATCTCTCTCTCCCCCTTTCCTCTCTACTAAACTATCCCTCCATCAAGCTATATCTCCAGCCAGCTATCCTTCCTTTTTCACACGTCCCCTCTCTTTTTATAGCAGCAATACAGGGTGTCTGGCTGATAGACACAGTCTATGGCTCTTGCATCTCACTGACATCTAGTGGTCAGCTTGAAAACTGCACCTGTATGAGCCATAAATCCTGTCCTGCTGGAAGAGAAGTGATTCCCCCTCCTCCCCCCCTCCACACACAGCTCAAAAGTGGCGTTGGTTTTGTTTCTATTCCCAGGAAGCCCCAAGAGGCCCCTGACTCCCAGGAGAAGCTTAGCTCAAAAGCGGGGCTTGGGGGCATAAGGCAGGAATAGGACTCACGTGGGTAGGGTTGCTCCCCGGTTAACACGGACCAGGTGAGGATGGCGTAACTGCAGAGGCAAAAGAAGAGGTCGGTTGGGATCATGGGGATGGGAGGGCTCCCTCTACATTGTTCCCTCTAGGACCCAGTGCCACAATGGGGTCAGGACCAACTGAGAAGGGAGAGCGGCCCCTACTGAGCCGCCTGCCCCACTCCCTACAGCACAGTGCCCCCAGCGCTGCACTGGGACATGGGGATTCCTTTACCTGTATACGTCAGTGGCTGGCGTTGGCTTGTAGTTGAGGTCTATGAGGGATTCGGGGGGCATGTACTCCAGGGTGCCCCCGTATTCGTCCTCGTCCCCAGATCTGTCCGAGCCTTTCTTGGTCGTCCCTCGCTTGACCTTTGAGAGCCCAAAATCTGCCAGCTGGGGGGACAGAGAGAACAGCAGGGTTAGGAGGGGAAGGAAGGGGGCCATTCCCCTCTAGGAGGTACCAGCTTTCACCAAGCACCAAGGAGGGGACTGACTGGCTCTGCAGAGGGTGGGAATGGGGCATGGGGCCTTCCCCTTCTAGTGGGCGCCAGCTGAAACCCGAGTTCAGCTGGCCAGGAGGGGCAGGGCTTCCTCACCCTGATGTCCAGTTCCCAGTTCAGCAGGACGTTGCTGGGTTTGAGGTCTAGGTGCAGCAGCGGCGGGCGGAGCCCATGCAGATAATTCATGCCCAGCGCCACCTGGTGGAGGAGGCGGAAGCGCAGGGCCCAAGGCAGCGGCCGAACTCTCTCCAGCAGGTTGGCCAGGCTGCCGGCGTCCATATACTCCATGACGATGCCCAGCCGGGGGCCGCGATCCCCGCCCTTCTCCTCTTCCTCCTCGTAGAGGCCGAAGAGCCGCAGGATGTAGATGAAGCGCGCTTTGTCCATGGCCCGGGCTTCCGCCAGGAGCTCTTCACGGCTGCAGGAGTCGCTGCAGGGCGGGGAAAGGTGAACGAGGGATGGGGAAAGCGGGGAGGAGGGAGGGAAGGAAAAGAAAGGAGGGGGAAGAAAGAGGTGGAACGAGAAGACGGGAGAAAGGAGGGAATGGAAGTCCAGAAGGATACAGATAGGGGAGGGAAGGAGACACACGACCCCCCTCCCCGTCCCTCCGGCCCTTACCGGTGCAGTATCTTCACAGCAATGAGGATGCGCCAGTCACGGTGCTGGGCCCGGAAGATGTCACCGAACCCGCCCGAGGTGATGAACTGCAGGTCCTCCATGCACTCCCGGGGGATCCGCTCCCGGAACTCGATGTTGGCGGCCATCCCTGCACTGGGACAGAGCGAGAGGGTGCCCCTTACTCCCGACCTGCAGTCCCCGGCTAGCCCAGTCCTGGGCAACCCCTCCACATATCTGCCGGTGCCCCTCACTCCCGACCCACAGACCCCCCGCATGCCCAGCCCTGGGCGACCCCCCCACAGATCTGCTGGTGCCCCTCATTCCTGACCCACAGCCCCCTGTTATCACAGCCCTGGGCTCCCCCCAGCTCTGCCGGTCCCTCGTAATGCTGACCTGCAGCCCCCTGCTAACCCACCTGGGCCCCCCATTCACTGTACTTCTCCGATACCTTTTTTAACTGGCTCCCAGGACAGCGCGGGGTGTGTGTGTGTGTGGCGGTGAATTTACGCCTTTTAGCTCCAGATTGCAGCTGTCAGCAGCATTTCATGGGCTTCCTGCTCCGGTCAGCCGGGCTGACTTAGTTTCTCTTTGCGGAGCAGTCCCTTGGCACTTCCTCCTTCCCTGTCCTGACACCACCCCTTGGCTCTGATGCGTCCCAGCATCACAGGCTGAGGGCGGCTCCCACAGATGGTTTCCTCCTGGGGTTGCAGGACGGAAAGGGAGGAAAAGGCGAGAGGTTGGAAAGACAGGCCGGGCCCTGTAAGCAAGGGCTGAGTGGCCCTCCCCTGCTCAGCCGGCTGAAGGGGGCGGGCCCTGTATTTGCATTGCCTCTGTATTTGCAGGAGTACAACCAGGTGCTCGAACTGGTGGCTTTGGCTCTGCACCAGCACCCCCAGATGCTGAGCCTGATGGGACATGGCCCAGGCTGGCTGGGATTGGGTTAGAAATCGCTGTAGTTCACGGGCGGTTCATCCATCGGGCCCGGCTCAGCTGCCTCCCGCTGCACGGGGCCGTCCGCCCACGGGAACCGGGCCAAACGCTGCCGGAAGGGCGGGTACAACAACGAAATCTTGCCCCACGTCCATCTGCGGCTGCATGCCCCCACTTCAGAGCCTGGTGGCTGCGGCAAAACACAATCCAGAGCCAACTCGCGAAAGCCAGCCCGCCTCGCTGGGGAAAGGTCACCGGGAACTCCGCTGGTCCCGGATCCAACAGCCCGTTGAGGCCGGACATCCTCATCACTACCAAGGACCAGAAGAAAATCGTTCTGGTGGACATCACGGTCCCGTTCGAAAACAGGAGCCTGGCCTTTCGCCCAGCCCGAGCTCGCAAAGAGGAGAAGGACGCGCCCCCCTGGCCGACATCCTGAGAGCACAGGGCTCGGAGGTTCAGACCCACGCCCTGATCATCGGAGACCTGGGCACTTGGGATCCCCGCAACGAGCGCATGCTGCGGGGTCAGTCGACGCTACGCCCGGCTGATGTAGCACCTCATGGTGTCTTACACCATCCAGTGGTCAAGTGATATTTACATCGGGCACCTCACCAGGCGCAGACAGTCCCGGGCTGAGTAAACTGGAGCCACACCACTAGGAATTTATAGATTAAAGGACTATCTACACCATGGGGTGTCAAAACATCCGGCCCGCGGGCCGGAGACGGCCCACCAACCTTTTTGGCCCGGCCCCTGGCAGCAGTGCACCTTCCCGCGACATCTCGCGGCGTTGTGCTCTCTGGCATGAGACCCAGTGCTCCAGAAGGCAGGAGAGGGCCAGGGTGGTCTCGGGGCATCCCGCCGTCCTATAAATCTTAACCCTTGCTCGAGTCTTTTAATCGTAAAACAGCAGCAGTTGTAGAAGGGACTTTACTGCGGTTTTTATAGCGCTGATATCTAGCAAATAGAAGAGAATACTACATAAAAACGGTTCGGCCTGGTGTGTCGATTTATGGGGTGCATGGCCCCCTGGAAGTACATTTTGTTCAAATCTGGCCCACCCAAGCTAATGAGTTTGACACCCCTGCTCTACACATCACTGACTCAAGAGGGACAATCCAGTATTATGGACAGACCTACTCCCCGTTAACCGCCTCCTGTGTGACCCCTGAAATAAGGGATGTTCCCGAATTACGGATCGCGTGTGCTGAGAACCGTCAAACCAATCACCTCCCATCCAGGATACCCCAAATTATCCTTTCATTGTGCTCCCGGTCTCCCAACCAAACTCTGCACCCGCTAATACTCCGTACATTATGCCTGGCTGTCCAGGAACTCGTCCGTTTAAACTCGGTACCTGACCAGTTTTTTTAAACATTATCTTGAATAAAAATTAATTGCCGGGGCAATGAAATGCCGCCCTCACCCCCCGCTCCATGGTGGCAGCAGAACTGGGTTTTCGCCTGCCCCGATGAAAGATTCACTCTCATCCAAGCAAAACTCAGCGGAGGAGGCATTCTGATGCCCAGGGACTGTAAAATCAAGCCGGGTGGGGTGGTGGTGGGGTTTTTCCTGCTGAGGCTGTAACTCCGCGGCTCGGTTGGGCAGGGGAAAGGGACAAGGGGGAGACGAAGGATGCGCCCCACGTACCCCGGGGTGGGTTCGACGGTTTGAGGTCATGAATTCAGGTCGCACCATTTCCCCAAAGTGGTGCCTGGCGTTCAACGGTTGACTTTCTACGCTGGAGAGAGGGTTAGGGGGCGAGTGGGTGATTTCCCAGGGGACCCACCCCAAACAGCTCAATGCCTGGCCTGGCTCACAGCCCCTGCATCTTGGCCCCCCTAGGCCCGTGTGTTTGGGTCCCAGAGGATTCAGGCCTGGGGAGCCAGGTGGGATTTTCTGCTCTTACGTCACCCCCCCACCCCCCGAGCTTCCAGGACTGGACTTGGACTTTCAACCCCACAACGGCTGCCCCGCCACTGCCAGCAGCAACGGTCCTTGGACTGACGTCCTCCCCCCTCCACTTCCCTTCCCCACCCCCCTACCTTTCCCCTCCCCCCACACTCGCACTCAGACACGTTTTTCGGGGATTTCCTAGTTTGGGGGTTTTTTTAATCCATTCATTTAATTACAAAACAAACCAGGGAAGAAAGAAGATGTGGGGGGGGGGCGGTAAATAAATGGTATAAAAATAGAGAGAATCAGGGGCGCCCCCCTCTCCCCTTGACCCCCCTAGCGCCATTAACCCCTTCTTGTCCCCGTTGGGGGTGGTGGAAGAGAGTGAGGGGAGGGGCTTGTGTGAGATGCCGTGGGGGGAGGGAGCTGTACACCGCCCACTTCACTACTTTTTCCCCCCCTTCGGCTGGAAGGGCCTTTAACCCTGGGGGGGGGGAATGAACTGTTCGCAGGGTCTGAAAAACCTATGGGCACAAAGTCCCCCCTCACCCCCACTAGCCCCATCTGCCTCTCCCCCCATTGCTGAGTGGAGGGGGGGGGGTCACACAGAGGGAATAGGAAGGTTTCTCCCCCCCCACGGGTGGGTATTTTTGCCCCATTGGAAAATGGCCCCCGGTGGGCGGGAGAAGGGGGTGACAGAAGGAGGGAGCCCCTCACCCAGCTGCCGGCGTGTGCCGTGGGGTCTGGGGGGGTAGGGGCTCTCAGGGGAGGAGACAGGGTTGCAGTGGGGAGGGGTAAGGGGGGGCTTTAGCATGATCCTTCCCTGCTGTAGAAGGAAAGAGAGAGAGACGGGCAGCCAGACAGACAGCTGGCATGGAGGGCAAGGAAGCCAAGGTGGGTGGGTGGAAACCTGGTCAATGGACGGGGAGATTGGATGGACGGACAGACGGATGAAGCTGCGACAGCTGGATGGATGGAACTGCGATTGATGGACAGACCTTGGACGGACGGACGGACGGAGGACTGGATGGACAGATGCAGCTTCGATGGATGGGGAGAGAGCTTGGATGGACGAACAGACAGAGAGCTTGGATGGACGGAGGAAGCAGTGATGGACAGAGAGCTGGGCTGAACGGATGGATGGACGGACAAAGAGCCGGGCTGGACGGACAGATGGATGGAGCTATGCTTGATGGACAGAGATTGGACAGACAGATGGATGGATGGACTGAAAGCTAGGATAGATGGAGGGATGGACTGAGGGCCCAGATGGACAGACGGATGGATGAAGCTGTGCTTGATTAAGGGACGGACAGAGGGATGGATTGAGAGCTGGGAAAGACGGAGGGATGGAGCGGCACTTGATGGATGGACAGACAGCAGGACAGGACGGCGATTGATGGATGGACAGATGGAGGGATGGCCCGAGAGCTGGGACGGATGGACAGCGCTGAGATGGACGGAGCTCAGAGAGGCCAGGACGGACCCGGCCGTGGTCAGCCTCTCAGCTCCCCGGTGGCTCCGGGAAGTCCCTCAGGTCCCGGCCGATGATCTCGGTCACTGGGGGGGGGGGAAGAGAAAGAGGGAAACGGAGTGAGGGGGACCCCCCGAGCCAGCCAGTCCCCGCCCCATGGCCAGCCAGGAGCCGGCGCCCCCCCCCCCCCCCCCCGAGGGGAAAAGCCCCCTTACCTTCCTCCAGCGTGATGCCCTGGACGGGCAAGCTGTCGCGGAAAGCTGCCCGGTACCCGCTGCCCTGGGGCTTCTCCAGCTGCTCTGCCTCCCCTGACTCCGGCCCCCCCCAGCTGGGGGGCCCAGTTCCCTCCGATGGCTGGCTGGGGGCCTGGAAGTGGGGGGGCCGGTAGCCCGGTGGCTGGAAGGGAGGAGGCACCGCCAGCCCAGCTCCCCCATACTGCTGCTCCGTAGGGGGGTAGCGGAGGGACGTCTCAGGGGGTCCCAGACAGCGGTGATAGGGAGGCGTCAGAGGGAGCAGCGTGGGCCCATCGGGGTACGGGGAGGGCCCCCCGAAGGCCGTGGGGGAAGGGGAGTAGCCAGAGTAGCAGGGGAAGTGGGGACGGCTGGGGGAAACGTCCATGTCGCCGGGGCCCTCGGGGAGGTAGGGGGGCCCGTGGGGAGGCGTCGGGGCAGAGGGGCTGGGGGGGAAGGTGTGGAGGGGGGAATCCGGAGGTGGCTCCTCCTTGAAGATCACTGTGGGGAGATGGGGCGGGAGTCAGAGATGGGGAGGGGGTGGAATTGCCCCAAATGCCTCCCATCCAACAGTCCCCCCTCCCGAGGAAACAGGGCGAGACAGAGGAATCACCCCCCCCGATCATTGCCCCCCATCCCCTTCCCCTCTCTCCCTATTCCTCTATTTCTGTCCCCCGTCCCCTCCCGCAACCTCTTCCTGCTCTTCTCCCATCCCATCTTGCTCCCCTCCCCCCACTTCACCCCCCCCCCCCCCCCCGCCGGACCCCCCTGCTCACCGGGCAGGTATTTAAAGGCCTGCGTTGGGCTTCGTTTTCGCCTCCCATTGGAGACATAGAAATAAACCTGGACGGGCCGGGCCACCCGAGGGTTGCTGTATTCTGGGACGGTGAGCGTCAGCGTGGTCTGTAGAGGGGGATTTCGGGTGAGGGGGGGCAGCAAAATTCCCCCATCCTGGCTGGCGCTGGACCCAGAAGCTGTTTCAGGAATCCGGCTCCAGGGTGGATCCGCTCCGGAATTTTACCCCACCCTGCTCCCCAAGGGTGGATCTGCTCCGGGTTTTCCCCTGTTTCCCCACCCCACTCTCCCAGGGTCGGTCTGCTCCAGGATTTCCCTCCCCTGGATGGATCTGCTCCAGGATTCCCTCCCTGTCTGAGATGGCTCCTCTCCAGGATTTCTCATCCCCCAGCCCGCTCCATGAGCATGGATCCACTCCGGGTTTCCCCCCGTTCCTCCACCTCACTCCCCCAGGGTTGGTCTGCTCCGGGATTCCACCCCTCACCAGTGGATCCGCTCCGGGATTTCCCCACCCCACTCCCCCCAGGAGGATCCACACCGGGATTTCTCATTCCCCCCATCCCGCTCCCCCCCCCCCCACCGGGCTGATCCACTCCGGGATTTCCCCCCACCCCAACCACGATCCCGCAGGGCGGATCCACTCCAGGATTTCCCCCCCCCCCGCTCCCCCACCCAGGGCAGATCTGCTCCGGGATTTCCCCCCACCCTGCTCCTCCAGGGCGGATCCGCTCCGGGATTTCCTCACCTCATTGCTCTTGAGCCGGTTGACACAGGCCTCCTCCTCCCATTGGAGCTTCCCGTCTGAAAGGAGAGAGGCCATTGGCTGATGGTCCATGGAGCAAGGGGGAAGGGAGGAGGCAAGGCAAGGATGGTGGGGGGGAGGAAAGGGGGTGGGACAGGGAGGGTATTGGGGAAGGGGGTCTCCCCAGGTGTAGGGGGCAGGGGAGGAGATGGTGGAGGACACTGGGGGGGCCAATGGGGGATGGGGGGGATTGTGTCCCCTGAGGGGCTCCCCAGATTAGGGGGCAGGGGAGGAGATAGCAGGGGCACAGAGGGGTGTCCTAGCTGGGCTGGGAGGCGGGGGGGGGGGCTCACACTCACCGGGGCCCCTCTCAATGAAGACGACCTTGGAGTCAGGTAGGAAGTTGGCCCCGGCCAGCACCATCTCCTCGCCCCCGCGCCCGGACCCTGCGCTGAGGCTGCATCTCTCCACCTGGGGCAGCTCCTGCGCCGAGCGCTGGGCTGGGGGGACAGGAGAGAGGGGTGAGCGCCTGGCCCCATGGCCGGACCCACCCCGTGCCCCCCATGCAGCCCCTAGCCAGGCCCGCAGGGGGACACTGGACCCCATAGAGAAGATCCCCCCATCCCATCCGCGACTCTTAGCAGGGGAACGCCCAGTCCCGGGCAGACCCCCAGCCTGCCCCCCTGTGGCCAGGCACTCACAGCACTCGATGGGCACGGAGGCAGCCTGGATGGAGACGACTTTGCCATTGCCCTGGGGCACGTGGACCCGGAACACCAGCCGGACCCGCGTGTTCTTGCGCCCGATGTCGGTCTCCCCTTTCCGCAGCTCGATGTCCGAGTTCCGCAGCTTCAGGATCCCCGCGCAGTCAATGCTGTGGGGTGGGAGGGGGGCCCAGGTTAAGGGGGCCCCCCACTCCATGTGTGCCCTGGAAGGGGGCCCTTGGGGGCACTCATCTCAACCCCCCTACACACACACAATCTGGAAACCTGAAGCAGGAACCCTGGGTGGTCTGAGTTGTCCCCATTCCCCCCATCCTCACTCCCCGAGGGCGGATCCATGCCGGGATTTCCCCACATCCCCAATCCCCCAGGGCGGATCTGGAGGAGGAAGTAAATCCAGAGCCAGATCCTGGAGCCTCCCCTGGATTGGACTCTGGGATGAGGCTAAATCAGGAGGGGAGGGAAAACCTGGAGATGGATCTAGGTCCTCCCCGGATTGGACTCTGGGATGTGGCTCAGTCAGAAGGGGATGAAAAACTGGAGCCAGATCATGGTGCTCCCTGGATTGGACTTGGGGGTTCCGGACGCCCAGGAGGAGGAAGAAAACCCGGAGCCTGATCCTGTAGCCCCCCTTGGATTGGACTCTGGGATGGGGTTATGTCAGGAGGGGAAGGAAAACCTAGAGCCGGAACATGGTCCTCCCTGGATTGGACTCCGGGGTGTGGCTCAGTCAGGAGGGGGAGAAACCCAGAGCCGGATCATGGTTCTCCCTGGATTGAACTCTGGGCTACAGCCTTTGGGAAAAGGGAAGATCCGGAAGTAGATCTCTGGGCCCCTCTAAGTGCAGCCTCCCTCAGGTGGGGGAGAAAACCTGGAGCGGATTTCCCTGGCCTGGGCTCCGTGTGCAGCCCCCATGTAGATATCAGAAGCTCTGGAACCGGATTCCCTCGGACTCTGGAATGGATCTTTAGCAGCAACACCCACCCCTCCGGAGGACAAGAAGACCCGGGCCTGGATCGCCCGGATTGGACTGAAGACCCGGCTCAGGCTCCCCAGTTTGGGGGGGAGGGAGAGGACTCACTTGGCCGCCATGTTGTTCTCGGGCAGCAGGGACATCTCCAGCACTTTGGTGCTGCTGAGGATGGTCTCGTAGCTGGTGGTGGCCACCATCTTGCCGGTGATACGGTGCACCTGGTAGAAGGCGTGGGGCCGCAGGTTGCGCTCGTCGGCCGTGCCGATGAACATCTGCAGGGTCAGCGGCTTCTCGTCGAAGCCCAGGAGCTGGGGGCGGGAGAAGAGGGGGAGAGGTTCGGGGAACAGGGCCCCGATCCACTCAGCTCATGATCCACCAGCCGGGATTTCCTCCCAGCCCAGCTTTCCCCCCAGCCATCGATCCACCATCCGGGACTCCCCCCCGGAGCCCAGATTTCCCCCCCGCCGAGGACCCACCAGCCAGGATCTCCCCCCCAGCCCAAGACCCACCATCTGGGATCTCCCCCCCCAGCCGGGATCTCCCCCCCAGCCATCGATCCACCAGCCGGGATCTCCCCCCCACCCAGATTTCCCCCACCAGTCGAGAACCCACCAGCCCAGATCTCCCCCCGCCCAGCTGGGATCTCCCCCAGCCATCGATCCATCAGCCGGGACCTCCCCCCAGCCCAGGACCCACCATCCAGGGTCTCCCACCCCCCAGCCATCGATCCACCAGCCGGGATCTCCCCCCCACCCAGATTTCCCCCCCCAGCCAAAGACCCACCAGCTGGAATCTCGCCCCCAAGCCCAGGACCCACCAGCCAGGATCTCCCCCTAGCCCAGATTTCCCCCCCAACCGAGGACCCACCCTCCGGGATCTTCCCCCAGCCCAGAATCCCCCCGCCCCAGCCATCGATCCACCAGCCAAGATCTCCCCTCTAGCCCAGATTTCAACCCCAGCCGAGGACCCACCAGCCACATCAGATCCCCCCCCCATGGGGAATATAGGGGGCTGGGGGAACCCGGCCCAGATTCTTTTAGCTGTCCAGAAATAGGTTTGGCTTTCCTGGATCGGGCTGTGCCTGGACTGGGTCCCATGCCAACACCCCGCCCACCCCGTGACTCAGTTTCCCTCCCCTGAGGGAGCTCGGGTTCTCTCAGAGCCCCATTGCGTGCCTTGTTCTCCCCCCCCCTTTCCCCGCCGGAGTCTGGCCACCAGCCCAGCCCGGGTGGGGCGACGCCAGCGGTTTGGTGGGCCCAGCTGTTTCCAATCAGCCGCCGGGATGCACAGCTGGACTCGATTTGGATTGGAAAAGAAACAACAGGGGAAAAAATCCTGCCCCCCCCCCGAGACTGGGGTGAAATGGAACATTCGGGGAGGGGAGGATCATGGGGTGAGCTCCCCCCCCCCGAAGTCTAAGATGGGAGGTGCTAGCAGAGGTGGGGTTCAGGGGTAATGGGGGGCTCTGGCCACACATGCTTCAAACCCACCACAACCCAGCACAGTTCCTCCCCTCCCCCTAACGCCCCCCTCCTCCAGCCCCCCAAAACCCCTCCCCTTCCAACTCCCCTGACACCCCAGAGCCCCTCCAGCCCCCCACAAAACCCCTCCCATCCCCTCCTACAACCTCATCTCTCTCTCCAGCTCCTCCCCCGCCCACAGCACACCTCCCATCTGCTTTTCCCACACCCCTCCCCCAATCTCCTCCCCCCACCCCCCACGCTCTTTCTCTCTTTCACCCACTCAGGCTGGCACAAATGAAACCGGAGTCCTTGGGTTAGTTACAGAGGGTGTGTGTGTGTGTGTGTGTGTGTATCCCTGCTGGACGGGGCTGAACTCTGCTGCGTGCATGTGTGTGTGTGTGTGCGCTGCCCCCTGCTGGATGGGGTTGAACTCTGCTGTGTGTGTGTGTGTGTCCCTGCTGGACGGGGCTGAACTCTGCTGTGTGTGTGTATGTGTGTGTGTGTGTCACTGCTGGACGGGGCTGAACTCTGCTGTGTGTGTGTGTGTGTGTGTGTGTGTGTGTGTCCCTGCTGGACGGGGCTGAACTCTGCTCTGTGTGTGTGTGTGTGTGTGTGTCCCTGCTGGATGGGGCTGAACTCTGCTATGTGTGTGTGTGTGTGTGTGTGTCCCTGCTGGACGGGGCTGAACTCTGCTGTGTGTGTGTGTGTGTCCCCCTGCTGGATGGGGCTGAACTCTGCTGTGTGTGTGTGCTGCCCCCTGTGTGTGTGTGTGTGTGTGTGCCCCCTGCTGGATGGGGCTGAACTCTGCTGTGTGTGTGTGTGTGTGTGTGTGTCCCTGCTGGACGGGGCTGAACTGTGTGTGTGTGTGTGTCCCTGCTGGACGGGGCTGAACTCTGCTGCGTGCATGTGTGTGTGTGTGTGTGCTGCCCCCTGCTGGACGGGGCTGAACTCTGCTGTGTGTGTGTGTGTGTGTGTGTGTGTGTGTGTGTGTCCCTGCTGGATGGGGCTGAACTCTGCTGTGTGTGTGTGTGTGTGTCCCTGCTTCCCCCTGTGTGTGTGTGTGTGTGTCCCTGCTCCGTGTGTGTGTGTGTGTCTGTGTGTGTGTCCCTGCTGGATGGGGCTGAACTCTGCTGTGTGTGCGTGTGTGTGTGTCCCTGCTGGACGGGGCTGAACTTTGCTGTGTGTGTGTGTGTGTGTGTGTCTGCTGGACGGGGCTGAACTCTGCTGTGTGTGTGTGTGTGTCCCTGCTGGACGGGGCTGAACTCTGCTGTGTGTGTGTGTGTGTGTGTGTGTCCCTGCTGGACGGGGCTGTACTCTGCTGTGTGTGTGTGGAGGAGGGGGTGTCTCTGCTTCCCCCTGCTGGAGGGGGATGAGCCCTGCTCCGTGTGTGTGTGTGTGTGTGTGTGTGTGTGTGTGTGTGTGTGCTCACACGCATGCGCGGCCTGTCCCCGGGCCGGAGCGTGGGAAAGGGCTCCCCTCCCTGTGCGCGCCCATCACCTCCGCCTGCCCCCAGCCCTGCTCCAGCCGGAGTGTGGTGGGGGGGGAGGGTGGAGAAGCCCTGCAACGAGTGGGGCCTGGGCCCCCCCAGTCCCAGATGACCCCCATCACTCCGCACCCCCCATCATGTCACTCAGTAACCCCCTGAGTCGCCATCAACTTGTGATCACGGGCAGGGAGAGGATCCCCCCAGCCCAGGCCTATGGGGCAGCTAACGGGGCAGCTCAGGTACCTTCACCACAGGGTGGCCCCCTGGGGCGGCCTTCACGGCCCCCCGGCTGCCCTCGGTCTCGTAATGGGCACGGTGGTGGGTCCGGGGCTGGACTTCAATCTTCAGCTCGTACTGCTCGTATTGGCTGGGCAGGGGCCAGTCCAAAGGGGGCAGAGCGGACGCCCTAGGGCAGAGAAGAAGAGGGGGTGTCCCGGCGGGCGCTCTGGCCTCTAGGTGGTGCTGGGGCAGCGGGATATGGGGCTAGGTCCGCTGGCCCCAGTGTGGCACTAGGGGGCGCCATGCATCAGGCTAGAGGGCTGGCCCCAATGCACCACTCGGGGGCGCCATGCATCAGGCTAGCGGGCTGGACCCAATGCACCACTAGGGGGCGCCATGCATCAGGCTATAGGGCTGGCCCCATTGCACCACTAGGGGGCGCCGCATTGCAAGGAGAGGGGCAGCAGGTCACTCTTTAGGGGACCCTGTGCCGCCAGGAATGGGGCACGGGGCGGGGGGGGGCTCCCTAGGGGTGCTCTGTCCCCCAGTCAGGACTCGCCCCACTCACCGGGGCTGTGCCAAGGGGCGCCTCCCACGCAGGCCAGGCCGCCGGAGCCGGGGGGGGGGGGTTTACCTTAAGAGGGAAGGTGCGGTGCCGCCGTGCGTGCCGAGCCAGGGTCTGGGATCTATAACAGGAGACACCGGCCCGCCCGCCGTGGGGCCCGGCTTGACAGCTTGTTATTGTACAGGGGAACCACTGCCAGCCGCTGGCGGGGAGCGGCTGGCGAAATGGGACTGGCTGGCGCGGGGGGCGGGCAGGAAAGGGGGCGTGGGGGCCTTTCCCCTCTAGGGGGGCACCAGGTGCAATCCAGCAGGAAAGTAGGGGCTAGCTGGTGCAGGGGGGCAGGGAAGAGGATACAGGGCGTTCCCCCTCTAGAGGGTGACAGCTGGGATCCTGCCCCAGAACAGGGGCTGGCTGGCAGTGGGGGAAGTGGGGGGGCGGGAAAAGGAGGCATGGGGCATTTCTCCTCTAGGGGGTGCTGGCTGGGATCCTGCCCCAGGGTGGGGGCTGGCTGACACAGAGGGTGCGGGAAAGGGGGCCCCGTCCCCTCGAGGGGCCGCGTGGGGGGATCGGGCCCGGTTGGCGGCTGGTACCTGAAGACGGGGCTATGCCCCCCAATCCTGGCCTTGGACCAGCCCAGCGGGGAGGGCACGGCCAGATAGTCCATCCCTTCGCTGCGGGCCGCCCCGAAGCCCCCAGCCTCGCCGTTGCAGCCTGCCTCCTCCTTGTGCGTCAGCGCCACCGTCTGCTCGGTGGAGGTCTTGCGGGCCTTCTGCGGGATGCTCTCGGGCGGGGGCCGCTGCCCACCGGCCTCGTAGGGCGCCCCCTCCCCGCCTACCCCTTCCGCCCCCTCCCCGGCCCCCTCCTCGCCCAGGCTGCCCCGCCGGGAGGGGCCGGGCGAGCCCGTGGAGTGGGTCTCCGAGATGGAGTAGCGCCGCTTGCCGCAGGGCGAGGCGGGGCGGGCCGCCGGGGCCCCCCAGCCTTCCTCGGCCCCCCGGCTGGCCGGGTACAAGCCCCAGGGCTCCTCCAGGCCGGCCCAGGGCTTGGGCGAGCCGCAGGGTGAGCTGAGGGCGAAGCGGGCGGCTGCTTCGTTCAGCTCGCGCTCCACGTCGTCGCCTGCTGGCCCATCGTCGTCCGAGAAGAAGCTCCAGGGGGAGGCGCTGCCGCTGCTGGCGGGGCTGGGGGTGAAGAAGCCGGAGGCTGGCGGGGCCTCCCGGTAGCCGGCATAGGCGTCCAGGGGCAGGTAGTCCCGCGGGGAGCCATCCCAGTCCGGCCCCGGGGAGATGGTGGTGATCTGGATGCTGGGACACTCCAGGACCCGGGCGTCAGTCCCCAGGCGCACCCAGCGGGCCGGCTGGCTTTCAAAGGTGTCGTCCCGCGCCGGACGGGGCGGGGGGGAGTGCATGCCAGCCCGGGGGAGCCCGCCCAGGCGGGGCGGGCAGGGGATGCCCAGCGGGGAGGTGTAGGCCGGAGGGTCGCCCAGAGCCAAGGTGCAGCACGGAGGGAGGTCTTCGGCATCGAGGTCTGTGAAGGGGGAGACACACATACACAGCAGTAGTAGGTTGTTATCTCTCTCACACACACACACAGCAGGGCTCATCCTGGCCAACAGGGGTCGACAGACACACACACAGCAGTAGTAGGTTGTTATCTCTCTCTCTCTCTCACACACACACACACACACACAGAGAGGGCAGGGCTCAACCCCTCCCGCAGGGGGCAGCAGGAACTCCCAGTTTATCACACCACAAAAGCCCCAGAGCGGCCACCACGACCCCCGTTTCCCCTTTGGCCACAGCGTCCCGGGGCCCCGGAGCATGGCAGGCCCCCCGCCCCGTCCAGGGGCCGTGGCATTTCCGTGGGGCCCAGGCACGAGGGCCAGGAATCTTGCGGGCGGAGACGTCGGGTGCCGAAAACCACCGGCAGGAAAGGGCCTTCCCACGAAAACACAAACTATTTGGAGCGCCGCAGCAACGTGATCCCAGCTCCCAAACACACCTGCTTCTCATTTAGGGACCCGGCTCTGCCCCACTCCACGGGCAGCAGGGGGGCCGGGGGAGCCCGGTGCCGTGGCAGCAGACCCCTGCCCCCCACTCACCCCCATAACCCTGAGGCTGGGACGCCCAGGACACCCCACACCGCCCCCTCACGCCCCCTGCTGGGACTGGGGTGGCTGGGAGCTCCCCCCACAGCCCATGCCCCTGCCCCATAGCACCCCCTTGCTGGGACTTGGGGGCTGGGAGCCCCGCCCACTCCCCACAGCGCCCCCTGCTGGGACTGGGACTCCACCCCATAGCTTGTGCCCCTGCCCCACAGCGCCCCCTGTTGGGAGAGGCTGGAGCTGGAGGGGGGGGCTGGAAGGCTGCATCCCTCTCCACCCACCTGAGACTCTCCCCACTCACCCCCGCGGAGTGGGGCAGCCCGGCCTGGGCGTGGGGGGTGCGGACACATGAAGCCAATTAAAGGCGCACTCGCCTCCGCTGGCAAGGCCTGGGTCGCCAGGGGAATGTGGGGCACAGGGCCAGGAATGGGGTTGGGGGGGGCTGCAGGGGGCTGAGGGTGCTAGTTAATACCATGTGTCAGACAGACCTACGGATGGTGGGGGGCGGGGGAGACACAGGCAGACAGACAGACCTCCTTGCCTTCCCCCCCCCAGCCTGGGGGGGGGGGAATCTCTGTGTGTGGGGGTCTGTGAGAGCATGGGAAACTCGGCCCCCCCCCCCCCCGCCGCCCCTCTGTCTTTCATTTCCGCAGCCCCTGCCGGACAGACACACGGAGGGATTGGTCTTAACCACCCCCCATGGCGGGGTTGTTCCAAGGCTGTGAGCTTCCCCATAGCGGTGCCCCAGCTGGGGGGGTGCTTCTGGGGGCTGTGAGCTTCCTTAAAGCAGTGCCCCAGCTGGGGGGGGGGTTCTGAGGCTGTGAGCTTCCCCAGAGCAGTGCCCCAGCTGGGGGGGGGGGGCTCTCTGAAGCCGTGACTTTCCCTATAGCGGTGCCTGAGGTGGGGGGGGGGGAGGCTGGCAGAGACGCCTCCCCGCCCTGCCACGCTCCCCGCATCCACCCCAGGGCGCCGCTCTTCGCGTAACCCGCTGTATTGGGGGGGGGGGGGAGAGAAGTGTGTGTGGGGGGGGCAGGATGGAAACGGAGCCCCCCCTTTCCCCCCTCATCCTTAATAGGACAAAACTTTCCATCCTCCTCCAGCCGGAGAGAAGAACCAAAAAAAAACAAAAAAAAAACCCTTTAACGCCTCCTCTGGCCCTTTAAGAGCACCCCCCCCCCAAATTCTGGACCCCCCCCTCACCTTCCAGCGACACCCCCATTCCCGGGGGGTCCCTCTCCTCCTCTCCGAAGATCAGCTTGAACTCCAGATCCTCGTCCTCGCAGCTGGCTGCCCCCATGGGAGAGGCTGGCTGGCTTGGGGCAGGGGGTCCCCCAATAGGGTGGGGTGTATGGGGGGGATTTCTAGGGGGCTTCACCCCCTTATTCCACCGGGAGGGGGCAGGATCTTCCTCCCTTTCCTCCTCTCCCTCCTCGCCTCAAGTTTTTCGCCCCTTCTATTATAAAGTCCCACCAAAAAAAAAAAGTTGTCCCAAACTTTTTGCCCCCCCTCCCAAAGCCCCGCCCACATTCCCCCTCCAGGCCCCGCCCCGTCCCTCTATGATTGGCCCCAGCCTGTCCTTTTCAGCCTCATAAAGAAATCCCTCCTCCTCGCCCCCCTCCCCCGCCAAAAGACATCATTACAGCTGGGAAAAGGAGGGATCCATCCATGTCGCCTGCCTTCCCGCCCCCCTTCGCCCGCCCGATGGAACAACCCGCCCCGCGCTGATTGGCCGGCTGCCCGCCGAGCCCCGCCCTCCAGCGGTAGAATGCCTTGTGCGGGAGCGGGGGGTCTGGTCTGCCACAGCTGGAAATTTAAAGAGACAGAGTCCGATTTTCTTTTTTAAAGGGAGAGGGGAACCTTCCCCCTCTAGGGGGCGCCGGCTGGGATCCTGCCCCAGAGTGGGGGAGTGGGTGGGGCAAGGGGCCTTTCCCCCCTAGGGGGCACCCACTGGGATATGGGGCTGGCTGTGGGGAGGGAGGAATGGGGCATGGGGCCTTTCCCCTATAGGGGGCGCCAAATGGGATCTGGCTCTGGGGCTGGGGGCTGGCTGGCTGGGGGAGAGGGGGAGGAACGGGGCACGAGGGTTTTCCCCTCTAGGGGGCGCCAGCTGGGATCCCGCCCCAGGGCAGGGGGCTGTCTGGCTCTGGGGGGGCAGGGAATGGGGCACAGGCTCTCCCCTCTCGGGGGGGGTGCCGGCTGTGATCCAGAATCCGCTCCGGGTTTCTGCTCAGACGTGTGGACAGGGCGAAGCCCTTCAAAGCGGAGGGGCGGCCAAGCCATTCCAACCCCCCCCCCCCCCACCACCACCACCAACGCCCTTTGCAGACCTGGGGGTCGGGCAGGCTGCTGGGAAAATCGGGAGTGTATTCCCCATTGCTCCTGGACTGGGGTCTTTGCACCCCACCCCCCTTTGCAGTCTCCCCTTTTGCAACTGGAAATAGCCAGTGGGATGGAGAGGAGCCCTGCTATAGGGCCGCCACCCCCCCCCCCACTCCCGACCCACAGCCCTGGAGGGGTTAATGTCTCCAGGTTCCCTTTTCCATGACCCGGGACTCAGTGACGTGGATAAGAAAATCCAGACCAGCCCCTGGTTTGGCTTGTTCTCATTACACTAATGGAAACCAGGCCAGGCGAGGGGGGAGGGGGGGGGAAGCTGGGATCAGGGCCAAACCGGGGGCCCGGCCCCCAGCCGGAATCTCTAGGCCAGCCTCTGGGCCTGCCAGGGGGTACCTGAGGTGTCGCCCCCTGCTGGGAGGGCAGTAGTGGACTGAGCACGGGGTGTCCCCCACCCTGGCCACACACCTGGGCTGAGCCAGCCCTGCCCTGCTCCCCCACTCTCTGCCCCCCAGCCCTGCAGTCCCTCCCTCTGTCTCCCCAAACCCCGCCCCTCCGGCCCCCACATACTCCCCCATTCCCTCCCCACCCAAGCCCTCTTTCGCCCCCAGCTCCCTCCCCCAGCACAGCCCCCCTCCACCTGACCCACTCTTCCCCCATCTCACCCACCCCCTCCACTCCAGCCCCCCCATTGCCATTCTGGCCCCTCCCCCATTCCTTTCCCCCCCCCCCCCCCCCAACCGAGCCGCCGCCCCCCCACGTCCGTGTCCCCCACTCTGACGTCTGTCAGGCTCCGCTTTCCAATACGAATCACGCCCCAGGGAGCTGGACTCTGACCCGAGACTCTGTGGAGCTTCCCCCTCCCCCCCCCCCACCGGCTTCCCCCCTCGGGGCAGGGCTGCGCTCCCAGCCCTCCCCCCCCCCATCTCTGCGGGATGGGCTCCTAGCCCCCCTGCTTCCCTCCCTCTTTGGGCTGTACTCCCAGCCCCCCATCTCTGCAGGGGGCAGAGTCATATGGGCACCGAGGGTCTCTGCACCCCCCCACCCCAGTTGGAGTTATCAGACCCATGGGGTCTGCTGCTGGACAGAGGCGGCTGGTGCAGTGGGGAGGGGGCATGGGCTGTCGTGGAGCCCTGTGGGGCCCGGGCCCAGCGAAGGGGTCACTCCCCCAGGCACGGCTGGGCACAGGGCAGCCCCGGGGCTGTGTGAGGGGGGGGTTGGATGGGGCAGGGGCTGCCAGGGGCTCCCCGGTGCTGTTGGCTTTGTGTCTGCCCCATAGCTCCCCCACCCCCCACCCCAGGGTGGCTGCACATCCGTGGGTCAAACTGTGCACGGTCCGTCCGCTTTCGCCACACACACGCGCCCTCCCCCCAGCAGGACGTGGCAGGGACAGACAGACAGACCCCCCCACTGCTCCCCTGAAAGCCAGCCTTTGCCTCTTTCCCCCCTGTCTGTCTGTCTGTCTGTCCTTCCTTCCTCCGGCCTCCTTGATTTTTCTTTCTTTCTTTCCCCACCTCTCCAGCCCCATTGGCTCCCTTCCCCCTGATCACACCCCTTTGATTCACACCCCTCTGCCCTCCAGTCCCTCCCCCCAGCCTCCACCACTTCCTCATTTCTTCCTTTCCAGGGTCCCACGTGAGTCTCCCCGGGGTGGGGGAGAGCCTGGACCTTCCTTGCCGCACCCCCCCTCCGCCCCCTCCTAGGACCCCAGCCAGGCCAGGAGAAGGGGAACGAAGAAACCTTCCTGGAGGAAGAGGGAAAACATCGCCAGGCTTGAGTTTCTTCCATCCGCCTGGCTCTGGCTCTGTCTCTCTTTTTCTGAGCTTTCTCTTCTTCGGTCCCCTCTGCCGCCAGCCCGCCGGGGAACCCCGCCACGACCCATGACGTCCGGCCCGGAATGATGGGCGACAGGCGAGTCCCAGCAAAGGTCTTCTCCCTCGGGTACCCAGGCTGGAGATGGCCCGTCCCCCCAGGGCAGGATGGGACCCCATGGCTCATCCCCCCCAGGGCAGGATGGGACCCCGTGGCTTGTCTCCCCCCCCAGGGCAGGGTGGGTCCCCGTGGCTCGTCCCCCCAGGGTAGGATGGGCCCCTGTGGCTCGTCCCCCCCCCAGGGCAGGGTGGGTCCCCGTGGCTCATCCCCCCCCAGGGCAGGATGGGCCCCCGTGGCTCGTCCCTCCCCAGGGCAGGATGGGCCCCCTTGCTGTTGGGGTCCAGAGCCCCCACCCATCCTAATGTTTCCTCCAAACTGGCATGGTCACGTCTACTCCCCTACCCCTAGATCAACCCCCCCGCATGGTTCCCCCACTCCCGCCCCCCCGATGAGCCTGGGCTCCCCCCAATCAACTCTCCCCCCAGCCTGGTTTCCCCTCTTCCCTGATCACTCTCCAGCCTGGCCTCCCCTGCCCCCCAGCCCAGTCGTCCCCCTACTCCTCCCCGCCAGCCTTTCAGCCTCATCTGATCTCCCGTCTGCCCCCCCCCCAGGTCCCGCGCCCCCCTCGCCATGCGGCCACGCCGGTTCTTCATCGCGGTGCAGGATTTCGGTGGGGGGCCGGGCCGGGTGCCCCAGGGCAGCCTCCTGAGCCAGGCGGGCGAACCCCCAGCGCCCAACCGCCCCTTTTGGGCCAAGCTGTTGGACACGGAGGCCACGGTGCAGGTGCCGGCCCGGGCGGCGCTGGAGCTGAGCAAAGAGCAGGCCAGGCTGCTGCAGGCTGTGACCAACGGGGATGAGCGGCTGGGTCTCCTCGGACAGGAAGGGCTGCTGCGCAGGCGGGGGGCCCTGCACCAGGGGGACCGGGTCAGGGTCCAGATCACCTCGGCCTCTGGGCAGAAGGCCCGGGGCATCCTGCGCTACCGGGGACCCGTGGGGAGAGCCAGGAGCAGGCTGGAATCATCTTCGGGGTGGAGCTGGTGGTGAGTGAAGGTGGTTGGCCTCTAGGGGGTGCCAGCTCTGGACTGGCTGGCTCAGGGGGGCAGGGAATATGACATGGGGCCTTTCCCCACTAGGGGGCACCAGCTGTGGTCCAGGATTGGCGGGCTCAGGGGGAAATGGGGCCTTTCCCCTCTAGGGGGCGCCAGCTCCTATCCGGGATTGGCTGGCTCAGGGGGAAATGGGGCCTTTCCCCACTAGGGGGCGCCAGCTCCTATCCGGGATTGGCTGGCTCAGGGGGGGAAATGGGACATGAGGCTCTTCCCCTCGCGGGAGCGCTGGCTTCGGTCCAGTCCCACGGCGGGGGACTGTCTCAGCCGTCCACATCGGGTCCCCTGTTCTGCCCTCCCTGCAGGGATCTGCGGCCGGGAAGGGTTTCACCGACGGCTCCTTCCGAGGCCAGAAGTTCTTCTCATGCCGGGAGAACTGCGGGGTGTTCGTGCCCGTGAGCCGGATCGAGCCGGATGAGGGGGGCGAGTGCAGCCCTCCGATGGCCCCCCGGGGCAGCCGCCGGGCGTGCACCAGGATCCAGCTGGCCGCAGGGGACCCCCTCAGATCTCCACCCCTGGAGCTCGGCGATCGGGTCTTCTTCCAGATGGATGACAGCACCCCTGCGGGCAAGGTGGTTTTCTGCGACTACCTGCCCAAGAAGGAGATGGCTGGGGTCTTCGTGGGGATCCACCTGGTGAGAGGGGGCTGACCCCCAACTTACGGGGTCGGGCCTGAGAGCAAGATCCCTATTTGGAAGCTCTTATCGGGAAGTCCTTCTCTTTAACCCCTTTACTTTCCAGGATCAGCCTGTCGGCTCATGGGACGGCGACTTCAAAGGCCAATCGCTCTGCCACTTCCCCTCTCCGGAGTACGGGATGCTCCTGCCCATCTCCAAAGTACATAAAGGTAGGACCTACGGTAAACAGCAGGGGCGGGAGACCCACCGGGCTTGGCCTCGTTGCGTGGGGGTGGGCCCTTCCCACACTGTGCAGTCGCCCGCTGAGATACAACTGCCCTTCTTGGCCATCAGGATGGCCTGTCTCCCAGCCATGACATAATAATAGCCCTCTCAGGCCTTCCGACTAGCTGGCCAAGATGGCCACCCCAATGATGGTCTGTCGCCGCAAGCCAAGATGGCCACACCCCCAGTGGCGATGAATGCCTGCTGGCCAAGATGGCTGCCCCAGTGGTGGTCTATCACTGACAACCAAAACAGCCACCCCAGTGACTGTCTGCCCTTGCCAGCCAAGATGGCTGCCAACGTGGTTGACGATGCCTACCAGCCAAGATGGCCACCCCAGTGGCAGCCAGCTCACACCAGCCAAGATGGCCATCCCAAAGATGGTCTGTTGCTGCGAGCCAAGATGGCGACCCCAGCAGTGGAGGTCAATGCCTGCTGGCCAAGATGGCCACCCCAGTGGTGGCCAATTCACGCTAGCCAACATGGCCATCCCAACGATGGTCTGTTGCCGCGAACCAAGATGACCACCCCCCAGTGGTGGTCAGTGGCTGCCTGCCAAGTTGGCTGCCAAAATGGCGCTCAATGCCCGCAGGCCAAGATGGCCGCTCCAGTGGGAGTCAGTTCCTGCTGGCCGAGACGGCCGCCCCACTGGGCCCATCTGCCTAACGTCTGCCCCAGTGGTTGTGGTTCCTTTCCCTACAGAAAAGGCTGAAGAGGGCCCTAAGGCCTTGCGTGATGACCCCTCCCTAGAGCTCCTTGGTGACCCCCCGCCCTCCTCCTCCATCCGGTACCCCCCCAGGCCAGAGTGGGGGTCCTCCCATGGGCCACGCTCCTCCCTCTCGATGGAGGGCAGCCCTGAGGAGCAGGAGGATGAGGAGGGGGACGAAGGAGGAGAGAAGGAGCTGCCCTTGCCACGGCTGGAGGTCAACTCCATGGTGGAGGTGCACGAGCCCCCAATCTATGGGGTGATCCGCTGGATTGCAAAGCCGCCGGATGTGGGGGAGCCCATCGCTGGGCTGGAGCTGGTGAGGCAATGGCAGGCATCTGGGGGGGGGCAGACATGGAGGTTTATGGGACCCCCCAGTCCTATCCCTAGTGGTGTCACCCCATGGGGGCTCTGGGACCCTATTCCCATTCCTAGGGGGTCACCCTATGGGGGGGCCATGGGACCCTTTACACGTTCCTAGTGGGGTCACCCCAATGGGGGGTCTATGGAACCCCATGACTGTGCTTAGTAAAGTCACCCCATGGGGGGCTATGGGACCCCTTTATTGTCTTTAGTAGCGTGACCCCATGGGGGGCTATGGGACTCCCCTCCGGCCCCCTTGACGTGCTCCATGCCCCTCCCCCCAGGAGGAACCCCTGCCCTCCGGCTGCACAGACGGGATCTACCGAGGGGTCCGGTGTTTCCAGTGCCCCCCCGGCAAGGCCCTCTTCGTCAAGCTGCGCCACTGCCGGCCTGACGCCCGGTTCGGGGCGCCCCAGCCCCTCGAGAACCCCGTGCTGCGCTGCAACTCTCTGGGTAGGCCCCGGCAGGGGAGAGACGGGGACCCCGGGGGGAGGCCGGGGCAGGGGATGCGCTGGAGGGGTATTGCCGTAGGGGGATGGGGACAGAGCTGTGGCGGGGTCTCCCCGTGGGGCTGGGCGGGGCAGGATAGGGATGGAGATCCCACCGTGGGTCCATCTCCCCCACCCCAGCTTTCAGGGTCTACGCCAGCGAGCGGGTGCTGGAGGACACCCCCCCGGAGCTGGGCGAAGAGGGGGGACAGCGCCTGGTGGGCTGGAAGAAGGGGATTCAGGGCCACTGCAACTCCTGCTACCTCGACGCCACCCTCTTCTGGTCAGTGAGTCCCACCCCCCCGAACCCGGGCGTCCTTGCTCCCCGCCCCCTGTTCTAACCACTAGACCCCACTCCCTTCCGGATCCGGGGGAGAACCCAGGAGTCCTGGCTCCCAGCCCCCCTGTTCTAACCACTAGACACCACTCTCTTCCCAGAGCCGGGGGGGAAACCCATGAGTCCGGGCTCCCAGCCCCTTACACTCTAACCACTAGACCCCGCTCCCCTCCCAGCGCTGGGGAGGGGACCCAGGCGTCCTGACCCCCCCCTTCCCCCCACAGCATGTTCGCCTTCAGCTCGGTGCTGGACTCGCTGCTGCTGCGCCCGGCGGACAAGAACGATGGGGCGTCCTACGCCGAGACCCGGGACCTGCTGCGCACGGACATCGTCAACCCGCTGCGCAGGTGCCGGGGGGGGATCTCGGGGAGGCAGGAAGAGGGGGTCTCTCCGGGGGGGACTTTCAGGTGGAGCAGTGTCTTGGGGGGCAGGGAGAGGGGGTCTCTCTGGGGGGGCACAGAGGAAATGTTTGGGGATAGAGAGGGGGTGGTTCTGGGGGAGCAGGGAGAGGGTCTCTCCAGTGGGGCTGGGGAGCCGTGGGGGGGGGGGGTCAGCGTGGTTCTGGAGGGGAGGCAGTGGGTGGGGGGTCTCGCTGGAGTCTCTGGGAGAGGCTGGGGGTGGGGTCGGTCCAGGGGGATGGGGGTCTCGGGGGGATGAGGGGGAGGGATATATGGGGGGGCAGGGGATTCCTCCATGGGAAGGGGGGCTGAGGAGGGGTGAGAGGGTCTCTACAGGGGGTTTCTCCAGAGGGACCGAGGGGGGGTGTCTCTCTGGGGGGAGGGGGTCTCTGGGGGGGTTCCCCATGGGGTGACCCCCCCCACCTCTTCCCAGGCACGGCTACGTGTGCGCCACCAAGGGCATGGCCCTGCGGCGCCTCCTGGAGGCGGCTGGACGCGCCCCGGGCTTCACCAGCGAGGAGAAAGGTGGGTGAGTGGGGGGGGGGCAGGTGGTTGGCAGCTGGGGGGTCACAGAGGAGTGGGGGGCAAAGGATGGGGGCACGGGGGGGAGGGGAATGGGACAGCAGGAGTGCGGGTGGGAGGTGTGGGGGGAGGGGAGGATGTGGGGGTGTGGGGGGGGTCCCCGCTCTCACCCATCCTGCGTGTTCCTCCCCCCAGACCCCGAGGAGTTCCTCACCCTGCTGTTCCGGGTGTTGAAGGTGGAGCCCCTCTTTAAGATCCGGTAAGACCCCCCCCCTAAGCCCCCCATCCGTCTGTCCGGCGGGGTCCCCCCTTTCCCGCCCCCAACTCCTCCCTCCCAACCCCTCCCCCTGCCCCATCTCTCTCCTGCCAAACCCCCCCTTTCCTCCCCCCTCTGCTCCCTGCCTCTCCACATGTCCCCTGGCCCCTCCGATTGCCCCCAAACTTCCCCACCCCCCTGCCCCACACCCCTCCACCTGCCCCCTCCACCCCCACACCACACTAACCCCCCCCTCTTTCCCTCCCCCCCAGGTCAGCGGACAAGGACCCCCAGGGCTGCATCTTCTACCAGATCTTCACGGAGGAGGGGGCGGGGGGGGGGGCAGGCCGGGGGGTCCCCACGGTGCAGCAGCTGCTGGAGGGGTCGCTGGCCGCCGGCGACCTCAAGTTCACGGAGGTGAGATGCCGGGGGGCTGGGGGGGCCTGGGGTCCCGATCCCCCTCCCTTTCCCTGCCCCACCCCAGCACTGACACCCCCATCCCTGCTTCCCCCCCCGCAGGCCCCCTCCTGTCTCATCCTGCAGATGCCCCGCAATGGCAAGGAGTACAAGGCCTTCGCCACCATCCAGCCCAGCCTGCAGCTGGACCTCACCGACCTGCTGGAGGACAGTAGGTGGGGGGCAGGTGGGGGGCAGGAGGGGGGGGGGAGAGAGCGAGAGGGGGGGGTGGGTGGGGATGCAGAAGGAGGGGGAGGAGGGAGTTGTTCGGGGGTGGGGGGAGGGCGAGAGGAGGCAGCCCTCAGGGGTGGGAGGGGCAGGAGGTGGGGGAAGGGCTCAGGGAGGTGGTGGGGGAGGGGCAGGAGGTAGAAGGAGGTGGGGGAGGGGCAGAGTGAGATGGTGGGGGAGGGGCAGGAGGTAGAAGGAGGTGGTGGGGGAGGGGCAGGAGGTAGAAAGAGGTGGTGGGGGAGGGGCTCATAGGGGTGGTGGTGGCGGGGGGGTGGCTGGCCACAAGGTGGGGGGCTCCTCTGCACCGTGACTGACCCCCCCCTCCCTTGGCAGCCCCCCGGGAATGCTGCATCTGCCAGGCACTGGCGCGGAGCGAATGCCCCCAGTGCTATGGGGACCCCAGCATCGCAGCGGGGCGCCCCCACCAGTACTGCACCATCTGCTGCCAGCAGGTACCCACCCGCTCCCTGCCCCGCCGGGGGGAGACTCGGAGATGGGGGGGCACCTGGGCAGGGGAGGGGGGATGGACGACGCGGGAATATGGGGGAGGGCAGGGAAGGCAGAGGTGGGTGTCGGGGGGTGAGAGAGCCAGGTGACATTCTGGGGGGGGGGAGGGCGGGAGAAGAGGGATGGGTGTTCTGGGGGAGGTGCGGGGGTGGGGTATATGTAGCGGGATTGGGGCGTTTCTGGGACACATTTGCCCCCCCCCGTAACCGCCCCGTCCCCCCTCCCCTCTGCAGGTCCACCGTCACCGCGCCCGACGTGCCCACCGCCCCCGCCCCTTGCGCCTCCCTCCGGAGCTGACCCACTCGCCGCCCCCCCCAGGCCCACCGCCCCGCCAGACCATGCAGCTCTACGCCGTCCTCTGCATCCAGACCAGCCACTACGTGGCCTTCGCCCGCCACGGCCCGTGCCGCCACCACTGGCTCTTCTTCGACAGCATGGCCGACCGGCAGGGTGAGCCCCGCGCCGGCCCTTTAAGGGGGGGAGCGCTGCAGGGGCGTGGCTGGGTGCTGCCCCCACTGGACATCCCGGGAATTGCAGCAAGCAGACTCCACGCTTTTCCCTCCCTTCTCTCTCTTCCATTTCCTCCTTCCATTTTTTCTTTTCTGTCTCATTTCTTTCCCCTTCCTCCTTTTTACGAGGCCCTCTCCATTCTTTCTTTCTTTCTTTCTTTCTTTCTTTCTTTCTTTCTTTCTTTCTTTCTTTCTTTCCCTTTGCCTCATTCTATTTTCCCCTTACATTCTCCATTTTCTTCTTTTTTCCATTTGCCTTTTCCTTTCTTCCTCTCATTCCCCCTCCCCGCCCCCATTTCTCCTCCTCCGCTCCTTTATATCCGTCCTTTCCTCCACTTTTCCCTTCCTTCTCTTTCTAGCTTTTGGCTCTCTTTTTATCTCCCTCACTCTCTTCCACTTTCTTTCTCTCTCGCCTTTCCCATTCTCCTCGTCTCACTCCATTTCTCCTCTTCCTGTTTTTCATTCCCATTTTCTGTATCCATTCTTTCTTCCTCACTTCATTTTCTTTTTTCTTTCCCTTTCCTCCTTTCTCTTTCATCATCCGTCTCTCCCCTCTTTTCTCTCTCTCCATTTTCTCACTCCTCTTTTCTTCCCCTTTTCTCTCCTTCCACCCACTGTTCCATTCATTTGTCTTTTCTCCTTTTTCTCCTCCTCTCTTTTCCGCGCTCCTTTTTTAACTCCTCTCTTTCTTTCCCAGGGGGCCAGAACGGCTTCAACATCCCCCGGGTCACGCCTTGCCCGGAGGTGGCCGACTATCTGGAGATGACCCCCGAGGACCTCCAGGCCGTGGACCCCAAATCCCTGCCCCCCTGCGCCCGACGCCTGCTCTGTGACGCTTACATGTGCCTCTACCACAGCCCGACCCTGGAGCTGTACAAATAGTCTTTCCCGCTGGGCAGAGGGATACGGGCAATCGGGAAGAGGGCTGAGAATTACTTGGCCCCATATCTCCACCTTGATATCCCTACGCCCCTTAAAGGGGCTGGAGCAAAGCTGGCGCCCCCTAGAGGGGAAAGGCCCCGTGTCCTATTCTCACTCCTGCACCTGGTCCAATTCCTGGAGCAAGAGTCAGCACATGTGCCCCGAGCTCTTATATGTCCTGCCGGGGAGTGTCACCAGGGGGCCTGGACTCATGGGTCTTAGGGTGTCCCTGGACCCCACAACTTCAGCTGCTTCCCCCCTCATGGCCACTAGGTGGCGATGGCTCTGTGGCACCACCACCGTTGAAAGCCGCGAGGACTGCAAAATCTAGACCAGATTTAAGAGGCATCCTTCACAAAGGCTGGTTGCTTGTTGGATCACGGCCCCGAGGACGACTGGACCGGCCTGGTTTTTATCCTGGCGCCAGCACCGCTTCGGCGCCGAGGCTTGCGGCCTCCAGCAGCCGCTGGAGACATCCTGGAGAGATAGGGGGTGGTGTGAATGCCCCTGGACAAATCTGGGATGCAATTGTGGCCCTCCCTCCCTCATTCCATAACGAGGCATTTAAACGGGAGCAGGCACTGAGAAGGGAATGGAGAATAGGTCTGACAGAGGGGCGGGAAAGAGCTGGGCTTGTTTAGTCTAGGAAAAAGACGGCTGAGAAAGGATCTGGCTGGTTTCTATAAACACATCGGACGGGGATGGGGTAAATACGAGGGAGGGTGCAGAGCTGTTTGAAGCTAAAGGCCAATGTTGGCAGGAAAACAAATGGCTGCAAATGGGCCAACAGCCCCCGGCGGCTGGAAAGAAGGAGGGGGTTGCTAAGTATCAGAGGGGTGAGGCGCTGGAATGGCCTCCAACCAGGGCTACGGGGGCAAATAATCAAGTAGTTTAAAAGCCGAGCTGGGAAAAAGTACGAGCGCGATTGAATGATGGGGTTGACTGTGACGGAGTGAACCTTGGAGCCGATCCGTCGCCATTCCAAGTGGTCATGCTTCAGGGTTCCAGCCGGCTGCCAGCAGGGGTCAGGAAGCAATCCCCACCCAGTGCATTCTGGGAAGTTATTTTTGAATAACTCGCTGCGTGGAAGCACCAGGGATGGCCACCTCCGGAGAGGGGCCGGCTGGACAGGGAGGGGTGGTTCTGAGGTGTTCCTTGCTCGTGCACTCAAGGTCTTGCTGATTGCCAAATCAGGGGTGGGGAAGGAATTTCCCTCCCCCGCCCAGTGCAGATTGGCAGGGACCTTGCACGGTTTTTGCCTCCCTTTGCATGTGGGTGATAATTTTCTGCACTATTTTTATGAATCCGGTGTGTGCCTCAGTTTCCCTCTGTACATTGCCTTGCTGCCTGGTGGGCGGGCATGGGAGGTGGGGTCCCCCAGCTGTCTGAAGGCCAGCAAAGAACAGCTTGGAACTGAACCAGCTCCGCACAGGATCCAGAGAGGAACGAGATTCCCTCGAGGACCGAACCAGTGACGCCGGGTAGTGGGAAACTCCGGCAGGCGGGACGTGAGGACTGAGCTGGGAAACAAAGGGGAAAAGGCGCCAGGGGGCTGGGGTGAGAGGGACTGACTTCTCTCTGGTCTAAGGATGAAGAGACAAAGCTGGAACTAGGGGCACTTTCCTGCCTTCTCCTCCATTTCCCCCCTTCTTTAGCCCCCCAAAGTGGAACAAAAGAGAAAAGCAAGGAAATTCCATGCCAACAACTTGGTGAACGCTAATAATGTAGGCGATAAATATGCTGGCTTTCTGTGGCAGATTCAACCCCAGAATGATCCCAAAGTAGAATTCAGGCCGCCAGTGGATTGGATTTTTATTGGTAAATGTGGATTTCAAAATCGACAGCTAGGCAATATAAGAAAAAGGCTGTTTGAGAAATGACTAAAAGTCGATTCCAGGCTGCGTATTTGGACAGGCGCTGTTGACAATTTCTGTTTCAATGGCTATAAAGCGTTAACTTTGTGACTTTCAAGCAATTATCGTCTGTCCTCCCCCATTGTCTGCTCCCCCCAATTTCCCACAAATGTAAAAATGTAGATAGATCAAATAAAAAAAGTTCTCGAAGTCCATAATTTTGCACATCCCAAGAGGAGAGTTAATTAAACAATCTGCGATGCTAAGGATCTTAGGAGAACTGCTCAGGGCTGGGGGGTGAGCCGGATTGGCTGTAGGGAGGAAGACGCTGGCAAGCTGTGAGCGTGGATTTCGAGAGATTGATTTCTAAGAGGCCAACGGGTTGGCTCAGGCAGACATCCATGGATGGTCACAGCGGCGTCCGTGAGCTCCGTCTCCAAGTTTGCAGATGACACGAAGCTCGGGGGAGTGGTAGAGATGCTGGAGGGCGGGGATAGGACACAGAGTGATCTAGACAAATTGGAGGATTGGGCCAAAAGAAATCGGATGAGGTTCAACAAGGAGAAGTGCAGAGTCCTGCACTTAGGATGGAAGAATCCCATGCACTGCTACAGACTGGGGACCGACCAGCTAGGCAGCAGTTCTGCAGAAAAGGACCTGGGGGTAACAGTGGATAAGAAGCTGGATATGAGTCAGCAGTGTGCCCTGGTTGCCAAGAAGGCTAACGGCATTTTGGGCTGCATTAGTAGGAGCATTGCCAGCAGATTGCGGGAAGTGATTGTTCCCCTCTATTCGGCGTGGGTGAGGCCACATTTTCAGTATTGTGTCCAGTTTTGAGCCCCCCACTACAAAAAGAATGTGGACAAATTGGAGAGAGTCCAGTGGAGGGCAAAAAAATGATGAGGGGGCCGGAGCACATGATTTATGTGGAGAGGCGGAGGGAACTGGGCTTGTTTAGTCTGCAGAAGAGAAGAATGAGGGGGGATACGGTTTCTCACAGTATTCTTATCAGCAAGTTAAAGAAGTATGGGTTGGATGAAAGGACTATAAAATGGATAGTGAACTGGCTAGAGCATAGGGCTCAACGAGTAGTGATCAATGGCTCCATGTCTAGCTGGCAACCGGTCACAAGCGGAGTTCCCCAGGGGTCGGTCCTGGGGCCGGTTTTGTTCAACATCTTTATTAATGATCTGGAGGATGGGGTAGATTGCACCCTCAGCAAGTTTGCGGACGACACTAAGCTGGGGGGAGTGGTAGATACCCTGGAAGGTAGGGATAGGATACAGAGTGACCTAAACAAACTGGAGGATTGGGCCAAAAGAAATCTAATGAGGTTCAACAAAGAAAAGTGCAGAGTCCTCCACTTAGGAAGAAAGAATCCCATGCACAGCTATAGACTGGGGACCGACGAGCTGGGCAGCAGCTCTGCAGAAAAGGACCTGGGGGTAACGGTGGATAAAAAGCTGGATATGAGTCAGCAGTGTGCCCTGGTTGGCAAGAAGGCCAATGGCATATTGGGCTGCATTAGGAGGGGCATTGCTAGCAGGTCACGGGAAGTGATTATTCCCCTCTATTCGGCATTGGTGAGGCCGCATTTAGAATATTGTGTCCAGTTTTGGGCCCCCCAATACAAAAAGGATGTGGACAAGTTGGAGAGAGTCCAGCGGAGGGCAACAAAAATGATTAGGGGGCTGGGGCACAGGACTTATGAGGAGAGGCTGAGGGAACTGGGCTTGTTTAGTCTGCAAAAGAGAAGAGTGAGGGGGGATTTGATAGCGGCCTTTAACTACCTGAAAGGAGATTCTAGGGAGGATGGGGCTAGGCTGTTCTCGGTGGTGGCAGATGACAGAACAAGGAGCAACGGTCTCAAGTTGCAGGGAGGGAGGTCTAGGTTGGACATTAGGAAAAAGTTTTTTACTAGGAGGGTGGTGAAGCACTGGAATGGGTTACCTAGGGAGGTGGTGGAATCTCCATCCTTAGAGGTTTTTAAGCTGCGGCTTGACAAAGCCCTGGTTGGGATGATATAGCAGAGGTTAGTCCTGCTTTGAGCAGGGGTTGGACTAGATGACCTCCTGAGGTCCCTTCCAACTCTAATATTCTATGATTCTATGATTCTATGATTTGATAGCAGCCTTTAACTACCTGAAAGGGGGTTCCAGGGAGGATGGGGCTAGGCTGTTCTCGGTGGTGGCAGATGACAGAACAAGGAGCAATGGTCTCAAGTTGCAGTGGGGCAGGTCTAGGTTGGATATTAGGAAAAGGTTTTTCACTCGGAGGGTGGTGAAGCACTGGAATGGGTTACCTAGGGAGGTGCTGGAATCTCCATCTTTAGAGGCTTTTAAGGCCTGGCTTGGCAAATCCCTGGCTGGGATGATATAGTTGGGGCTGGTCCTGCTTTGAGCAGGGGGTTGGACTAGACACCTCCTGAGGTCCCTTCCCACCCTCATCTTCTCTGAGGCTCAGGAGGACAAAGGCAGCGGGAGGTCGGAGGGCCGTCTGGGGTCACGGCACATGAGGTTGGGCTCCTGGCCCGGGCTGAGGCAGAACTGCCATGCAAAGAGGTGCTTCGCAGTCACCTTCAGCATCTCCTCAGCTTCATCCAGCCCTCCTGCTTGGTCTGGGATCCGCTCCTGCCCGATCGGGTTGGCAGGGAGAACTGGGCCAGAGTGATGAGCTGGGTGAGCTCTCCCAAGATCTGGTGGTGGCCATGCCCCAGCTACACCTGACGCGGGACAGCTCCCCCTTGGTGGAACCCAAGTGAAGCTCCTGCCATGGGACTAAGGTGACCAACCACCACCGAGAAGGCACCAAACAAGACCCTGAGAAAGGAACCGGCGCGACGGGCTGCCTGGGCCTCAGAGACCCCTGAAATCCCAGGGTCCTCAAAAACTCCCAGGGTCGCCTTAGAGCCCTCAGAGCCCGCACTGGCCTCTTGGCCCCTTCGTAAGCCTTGCTGCATGCAGGTCATCATGGGTTAGTCAAGCTCTGGGGGTCATACAGGCCTCATGGCCAAACAGGCTCTCCTGAGGGACGTCTTCACAGGCCACGTGGACCCTCAGCTTCTTCACAGGCCTTCAAGGGTCCCACAGACCACTTGTTTCATACAAGTCTCAGAGGCCCACGTCTCCCCCCACCCCATCATCTCAATCGGCACTTCCTGAGCCCCCCAAAGCCCCCAAAATAGCCAGTGGTTACAGGGGAAAATGTCTGGTTTCAGATGGACCGGCCCCAGTGAGGAAGGGGAGGGAAGAGTTGGGGGCACTGCTCTGAGGGCATGTCCAGGGGCTTTCTGGCCCAGGAGTCGGGAGTTTTTGGCCCATGAGTCTGGAGGGTTTCATGAGCTGGGTTGTCCAACCGTGTGGGAGGAAGAGAAGGGTTGAGGTCTTCTGCGACGGAGGCCATTTCGGCCTCATCTCCGCGGCCCGGAGAGGAAGCCGAGAGTGGTTCATTCTTTATACTGCAGGAGTCCCCGAGCAAGATCACAGCACCACCAGGCTAGGCCCAGTACACACACACTGCGAGAGGAAGTCCCTGTCCCGAAGAGCTAACATTCTACATTGACCAGCCCAAGGGCAAACTCAGTCACAGAGAAGGGAAGGGACTTGCTCACAGTCTTGCCTGGCAGCAGAGCCAGGAAGAGAACCCAGGTGTCCTGACTTCCAGCCCACAGCTCTACCCACTGGACGACACTACTGGCTATGGTGGGACTAGGCCCCTTGAGAGAACTCTGGGGCTCTTGTACACCACGTTCGCTGGGGTCCCCCCTTCCCTCATTTCACCCCAGGTTACAGATATTTTGGGGAGCTCCCATGAGCTTGGGGCACTTGTACCTCTTGTGCCCTTCTCGTCAATCCCACGTGGGGCCTGCATCTTACAAACCCCGCCCCACCCCAATCTCCAAGCCCGGCCCCAAGATTCTGTGTTTACAAAACTCCTTCCCTCCACCTTGCAGGTTTCACAATCTCTGTCGCGTAGGCTCCACCACTTCCTGGCCCGGGGAGGGTGATGACGAAAAGGGGAAGAGAGACGCCAGCAGGAAGCTCGCTGGAGCAGCGGTCGTGTCTCTGAACCCTGGTGGGGCCCTGGGTCTTTGTTGCACCGCATCCCCCGATATTTCTTGGCAGATCCACGTGTTTCTGGGTGTAAATTCTCCCCGATATATGGCTGGAGAACAGAAACGGAGGATTTAGCCCGGGGTAAGAAGGTCTCAACCTGTCTCAAACAGAACCTGGCCAGCTGGGGCCATTTTCCTATAGTCCTTCCTTGCCCATCCTCTCCTCCCGGTCTCCCTCAGGGCCTGGGTTTCGATGGCCAAGATCGTCCCCCAGAAAGAGGCCCCTGGCACCAGCATCTTCCGGAAGAGACACGGAGACTTCATCGTCCGCTCCGACCTGGGTTTCTACTTGCGGACGGAGCGCCTGGAGACCGGACGCAACATTGAGATCCGGGGCCTGCATCCCTCGTGCCGGGGCGGGGACCACTATCTGGGCTCCGAGCGGGACCCGGACATCTACATCATCAAGGGCGACTCCTACCGGGTGGTGCAGGATCTGAGCACGGACGAAGGAGCCAGGGTCTACGAGCTTCATCCCAACTGCCGCAGTGGGGACCACTACGTGAAATGCACCGACTTCTTCTTCATCCTCTTCTTTGGCCGGGGGGTCGTGCGCTGTGTGTGTGATTTAAGCACGGACTCCAGGGACGACGACCTCCCCCTCCATCCCCAGTGCTGTCTGGGACTCTACTACTTGGGCATTGGGAACTACTGGGCGTTGGTGAAGGTGGACCAAAGATGGGGTGCTCAGTTCTGCCTCTACAAGAGCTTGGTCACCGCCAACTTAGCTGCCGTCTACTCCATCCACCCTGACCTGGTGAGTTTCCTTCCCGGGGGGCTGGCGTTGACCAGGGGCCCTTCCTTCAGCAGCTGGGAGTGCATCAAGACCCTCTCCAACGACTCGGACACCCCCATCACCTGGACCCACGCTGTGGCCCGGAAGGTGGGCTTTGCCAAGGAGAAGGTGGCCAGCGTTGGGCGCAACTGGGAGATGGGCGCCTCCGCCTCGCTCCAGTCCGGGGAGCTGATGGCGGCTGTCGTCAAGGCCCAGTTCTCCCTCTCAGCCCAGTACGGCGGGAGCAGTGTCAAGACAGAGCAAGAGGACTGGACTGAAGCCAGAGAGGAAGAGGAAACCCTCCAGGCTACCCTGGAGCCCGGGCAGAGCCTCTACGTGTGGCAGTTCCGCCTCGGCTTGGGCCAGGAGCCCATCTTGTTCTGCCGGGACATCAAGTTCACCAAAGATCCGGCCCCGCCCACCACCATCCCACTGCCTCATGTGTTTTAGGACCATCAACCAACATTGGATCAACCAACTTTGGATCAACCAACATTGGCCAGGAAATACTTGTGCATCCACACGGTACGTCCTCACCGTCTAGTGGTTGTAGGGTCACAGCTAGACTCAGCTACCCAAAGTGGGTCTTTTATCCTCATTCCCTCAGATCCCAAGGTTCAACCCCTGAGGCCGGCAACCCAACAAGGGCACGCTAGTTGCACGGCTTGAGCATCTTTGACTTGCTCTTGTGTTAAGGTCCAGCAATCAGGGGGGAAAGGTGCGACTGGGGAGTTAGTTAGGCCCCCAGAGTGGGGCTCAGGAGTCGTGGGTTCAATCCCTGGCTGGGACTCAACCCTCTTCCATGACCTTTGGGTGGGTCAAAGTAGGGAAACTGAGGCATCAAGTGACTTCAAAGTGAAAGCAACTCAGGCGCCTCAGTCCTGCAGAAAGCTTCCAGGGGACCAAATCACTGCTGAAAAATGGGGTCTGGCTCCCTAAATCATGTTGAAAAAATTGACCCTTCAGCATGGTGTGCCTCAGTTTCTCCATCTGTACAACAGGCACAGCAGCATTTCTGTACTGAACAGGGTATAGTGAGGAGCTTAGGCAGGTTTGGGCATCAATTTTATGAATTTGCCGAGGCGCCAGTTAGATTTTAAATCTACCAAGGGAGATTTGCTGACTGGAAAAATACTACGGCCCGTAGTGGACTGGAATTGAAAGAGAAGCAGCCCCTTTTTAGTGACTCTAGGCAGCTTACTTATTCACAGGCTTGGTTCTGCTCAGGTCAGCTTGTGAAGTATTTCCCAGATCAGGGCACTTGCTTATTCTTAACCAGTCAACGAGTTTATTAATTCACCAAGGACCACATAGGTGATGATACGTCACTAGATTTAGAAATGACGTTCAGATACCAGGTATGGACTGAACCCCAAATACATCTGCTGTCTTGCCATCAACTGAAACAGAGCAGCGTTGGGCCCAACCGTTATGGACTGATCAAGACGGCGACAGAAGAATTCTGCCGATTCCCAGAGAGGAAAGCAAACTCCAGAATGAAATCGCACTGCTTCTTCTCAGCCCTCGGAGCCCTGCGGCAGAGGGTGTCTTTCCACGTGGCTGGTCTAAGCGTTGCTAGCACTTCTGCTGCACCCTGTGAGTAGGCGCAATGGGGGGGTGAGCTATCTCTGGGGTGCCACATCCTCTGTTTTATACATCCTGATTCAAGGGCCATTGGAAACTGGCCGGCTTCTGATTTATATTGGACGCTTGCTAAACGACTCGCGATTTTTGGTGGTTTGCCATGTAGACATGTTAGTCCCAGGATATGAGAGCGACAAGGTGGGCCAGGTAATACCCGGTATTGGACCAGCTTCTTCTGGTGAAAGAGTAAAACTTCTGCTTCGGCTCTGTGGAACTCAATGGCTTGTCTCTTGCACCAAGAGAAGTTGGTCCAATAAAAGATATTACCTTGTTTCTCTCAGCCTTAGCTGATGTCTTCTGCCGCTTCCATTGATGTCCAGTAGATGGTGATGGTGTTTAACAAGTTTCCTCAAGTCTCTCCTTGGAAGGTTTTCAAGTTTTATTTATTTTAATGGCCGTATTTCTCACCCCAGCTGGTAGCTGGGATCTGCCCCCCCTTTGAAGCACTATCCTTGTGCCACTTTGCGGATTTCAATTCTTTTTTCTTCTTGTGACCAACGAACCTTATAACTTCTAGGGTGCAGCGGTCATAGAATCATAAAGATCAGGGTTGGGAGGGACCTCAGGAGGTATCTAGTCCAACCCCCTGCTCAAAGCAGGACCAACCTCAACTAAATCATCCCAGCCAGGGCTTTGTCAAGCCTCAGCTTAAAAACCTCTAAAGACGGAGATCCCACCACCTCCCTAGGTAACCCATTCCAGTGCTTCACCACCCTCCGAGTGAAAAACCTTTTCCTAATGTCCAACCTAGACCTCCCCCACTGCAACGGGAGACCATTGTTCCTTGTTCTGTCACCACTGAGAACAGCCTAGCTCCATCCTCCCTGGAACCCCCTTTCAGGTAGTTACCCCCTCACTCTTCTCTTCTGCAGACTAAACAAGCCCAGTTCCCTCAGCTTCTCCTCATAAGTCATGTGCTCCAGCCCCCTCATCATTTTCGTTGCCCTCCACTGGACTCTTTCCAGTTTGTCCACATCCTTCCTGTAGTGGGGGGCCCAAAACTGGACACAATACTGCAAATGTGGCCTCATTGGTGCCGAATAGAGGGGAATAATCATGTCCCTCCATCTGTTGGCAATGCTCCTACTAATGCAGCCATATATGCCGTTAGCCTTCTTGGCAACCGGGGCACCCTGTTGACTCATGTCCAACTTCTTGTCCATTGTAACCCCCACGTTACATGGGGGAGATGGGTAAACTGATGCTTGCAGAGCAATGCACAGCGTCTAATTGGAGGTGAAAGATAACAAAGGAGCAAAACAGATTACCCAGGGGATATTTTTGCATCGATTCAGCAATCCCAAGGCCTGAAGGGACCATTGTGGTCATCTTCTCTGAGGTCCTGTGTAGATTTTCCCCCAAATAATTCCTTTTGAACCTCAGCCCATCTTCTAACAAAAATCCCGTTGAATAAAGGAAACATAGAGGCTATAATTATCGAAGAACTCGTTTATGGACTCAGGAAACTCAGTCCCGGGACCCCAGAGAAACCAGTTCTTAACTGGTTTAAACTCACAGCTCCCTCCCCCAGCTCTTGATCACGATTAGAAAAACAAGGTCTTTCTCAATTTGATAATGCACTGGAGTCCGGTACAGCTAGGCCGGGAAGGAGAGAGATGTTTAATCCGTATGTGAAATTAAGAGTGATCAAGGTGCTTAACGGTGAACTTAATTAAACATCTTCTATTCCTGGGGGACTACAACCTCTAACCATACAGAGCCATAGAGAAGTCGGGGTGGAAGGGACCTGGAAAGTCACCAAATCCAGCCCCCTTTGCCAAGGCAGGACCAAGGAAACCAAACCGCCGCTGGTGGGTGATTGTCCAACCTGTTCTTCAAAACCTCCAGTGGTGGGGACTCCACAACCTCCCTTGGAAGCCCGTTCAAGAGCTGAACTCCCCTTCGAGTTAAAAAGTTTTTCCTACTCATCTCAATCTCCCTTGCTGCAGATTAAAGCCAGCGCTTCTTGTCTTCCCTTCAGTGGACCCAGAGAACCATTGATCTCCGTTCACTTCAGAACAGCTCCTCGCCTATGGTGTTGCCTGGTTTCTGGGGTGTTTAGTAATTCAAATGGGGTTCTAGGCTCCTCAGTTGATCTGATCAGAAGATAATGAGGTTCTCGGCCTGGAATCAGGCTCCAGAAGAGTTTTATAGGGACCTCCGGGTGCACGACAGGGATGCTCACACTGACAGCTGAATCTGTATAATTTTATACACTTTTATTAAGAAATTATAAACTGATAGCCAAATGACTGATTAAAAGAAAAGGAATAATGAAATGGATAGGATCACAGTCTTATTCTAAAGACACGTCTTATTTATATACATATTTATACGGGATGCTTTGGATTAATACACTCACACCCTTCCCTGATGACCCAGTTGAGAAAGATGTCTGGGTGCTCAACTTTTGAGTAGAGGGGTATAAAGCCAGGCCATGAGCGAGAGCTAAGAGTTATAAGGCTAAGACTATCACTGCCAATAATATGCAGTATAAATGAAGAACAAAAGATTTTAACACCCTAACTAAAAGACGTTTTAAGACGGACTAGCTGACAACCGCCCCAAGTAAGATGGTTTGCCCCTTCTTACACCCTGAACAATACGGGTCCTCCTTCGAAGTCCAAACTTGGCTTCTTCATCCCTCAAATGATTAGGGCACATTTATTCTGTAGGCTGGCAGGTTCGTGCATATTTAGGACATATTCACATCCTTCCCAGATGGTTCCAGATGGTTCGCTGACCTCACCTTTGGTATTTCTGGCCCGTTTGTCTGTTTTGTGGTGTATCTGTGAAGTTTACTTGGGGCATAACCTAAAACAGCCCCCCCACCCTGTCCTGATGCCTCCTGATTTATCTAGGGCAGTGTTTCTCAATTTTATTCCCCCCCGGAACCCTTGCGCACCCATGCCATACCCTCCGCCGAAAAGTCGAGGAAATCTTCCTCTTTTCGGCGGCGCGGTGTAGGCTTGTTTCAGCGGCGCGCTCTCTGAGCCGTTTTCGGCGGCCCCATCAGCTGTTTGGCGGCGCGCGAACAGCTGTTGGGCGGCACCCGATTTTTGTCACTTTCGGCGGCGCGGTTCCGCTTCTTCGCGGAACCCTTCAACTCAGCCCACGGAACCCTGGGGTTCCGTGGAACACCATTTGAGAAACACTGGTCTAGGGTAAAGTTTATAACCATGTATGTCTTCTCCTTTAACTCATCACTACTCAACTGGGCCAAAGGTCCCGAGCAGATGTATACTAACTGCCTTAACTTTCATACAGGATGTGGCCTGTGAGGTACCTTGCAATATACTTTAATATAAATCTATAACTCTATTATAATAAAACACCAATACTTAAATCTATTAAAAAAAGGCATATATATGCAAGCAAGCAGGCTAGTCCTATAAGCTGCAATGGGAAGCCTGTTTTCAGGCCCGCCCGTCCCCCAGTCTTTTTTTTTCTCACGACCGAACGTGCCCTGTTTTTTCACGTTTCCTCCCACGTTGGGTTTTCTAAACCGTTGATCATTTTTGTTGCTCTTCTTTGGACTCTCTCTCAAATTTGTCCCCCTCTTTCCTAAAATGCGGGACCCAGAACCTAAAGTGTGGGGCCCAGAACCTAAAGTGTGGGGCCCAGAACCGGAAACAGGACTGCAGTGCTGAGCAGAGTGGGACAATTACCTGTCATGTCTGACACACAACACTCCTCAACACACCTGTGACAGGGTGGACACGGGCCAGAGGCCCCCTGCTGGAGGCTGCAGGCTCCTGCTACACACCCAGTCCTAGAAAGGAGCAGAGGAGAAGTCCTCCAAGCGGCCTAGAGTGGTTGCGGGGAGGCAGCCAATGAGAGAGGCGGCAAGGAGAAGCCAATCAGGGCCTGGTAGGGTCAGATAAAAGGAGCGGCAGAACAGCGCAGCAGTTAGTTACTGCCTGGGGAAGAGAGGACTATGCTTCTGGCTGGCTGAAAAAGCAACTGGGCTCAAGCTAGGTCAGTGCTGGCGGGGATTGGAGGAGTGTCCAGGGAGGAAGTGCTGGGAGTACGGCCCAGTACAAGGGCCAGGACTATTTAAAGACTGAGCCGGGGAAGGGCTAGAAAGACGCCATTGGAGGGGTACTTGAGACAAATCCCTGGTGGACTGCATACCCCAGAAGGGCTTTTTTTTCCCCCTGACTCACATACAGACACGGCCGGAGAGCTCTCACTGAAAACTGCCTGAGAAACCTCCGGCCGGGGTCACCCGAACTGAAAGACGCACCCGCCCAGAACGGGGCGCTCGCACGCCCGACCCCGTTACAACACCCAGCTTTTTCCCAGCTGTATCATTCACATTCAGTTTGGGAGCTGCTGTCACCCCAGCCCATTTCCAGCGGTAACACCAGTTATTCCCCGGTTTGGAGCTGTTGTTTTCCTTCCTCCGCAAAGTGCTTTGCCCTGTTTCATCTTCCTGACTCCAGACCCAGTCTCCAGTTTGTCAAGGTCCGTTCGAATTCGAACCCTCTCCTCCCAAGCGCTCGTGATCCCTCCCAGCGCCGTGTCACCCGCAAATTTCGGATGCATCCTCTCTGCACCATTATCCCAGTCGTGAATGAAAATATTGAGCCGTCACCGACTCCACGACGGACACCCTCCCGGTTTGACAGCCAGCCGTTGGGGGTCGGTCTTTAGCCAATGATTGTTGTTTTCTTATAGTCGCTCGTTTCCAGCCGGGATTCAGGGGAATAGCCCAAGAGAAAGTAATTGTTATCAGGCACGTATTCGCGGCATAATCGCCACCTCTGTTTCGAACAGGACCTAACCCCTCCGAAGGCCTCACGTTCACAATACTAGGGTGATCGCACAAGGGACTGACTCCTACTGGATAACCAGGTTATCCCTGATCTGTGTTACACAAGGGACCAGAGAAGATGATTTAATTGTCTCTTTAAATCCATGAATCGAAGCATCTATAGGGACTATTTCCTGCCCCCTGACACCAGCCTACGGGCTTTTAGTGACCCAAGTCACTGCGGAAATGGCAGCAATTTGTCAGCCATGAATTGACAAACGGGGGATTTCCTTGGTGATGTGGTTGTGTGCAGATTTTTTTAAATTTTTTTTAACGGGTATGATTTGGGAATGGAGGACGAAACAAAAGGGAGATGCAGTAGGTAGAGGATGTGACTGAGTGTCCGGACACCTGGGTTCTATCCCTGGCTCTTGGAGGGGAGTTGGGTCTAGTGGTTAGAGCAGGGGGGACTGGGAACAAGACACCTGGGTTCTAACCCCCCCCCCCCGCTCTGGGAGGGGAGTGGGGTCTAGTGGTTAGAGCAGGGGGGGGGAGGCTAGGAGCCAGGATGCCTGGGTTCAATCCCCAGTTCTGGGAATGGAGTGGGGTCTAGTGGATTCTTATCCAGCTGCCCCACCCCAGAGCTGGCTGCATTTCAGTGGGTGGGTGAATGTGTCTGTCTCCCTGTGGTGCCTTTGGGGCATTTGGCAAAGGGTTGGGTGGGGGGGGGGGCAGGAGGGCACCGGGCTGGGGGCAGGGGATGAAGTGGAAGCAACTGGCAGCAGGCGATTGGGAGGCAGGACACAGCTCTGCCACTGAGCTGCCAGGAGGCCTTGGGCGAGTCCCTGCCCCCTCCCTGCCTCAGTTTCCCCTCCCTCCTTTTGTCTATGCCCATGTCCCTGCAGTGCCCGGCACGAGGGCCCTGATCTCTGCAGAGGGGGGCTCAGGAAACAGGAGCTAGTCCCAGGTGGGCGGGAGGGAGGCCAGAACTTTCCATCCGCCCCAACCCCCCCACACCGCGGGTGGGGAATCCTCCAAGATCTTCCTGCCTGTGTCACAACCTGGAATTTCCCAGCTGGGGCGGGGGCGGGGAAGGAAGGGGACCTCTAGGGGGGGGGAGAGCAGGGACAGACGGTGTGGGGATAGACAGATGGAAGGAACGGGTTGGGAGGGACAGATGGGTGGGGGGGCATGGGCAGCTGGGCTGGGGGGGTGAGGACAGGGTTAGACGGGGAGGTTGGACGGATGGACAGGCTGATGGGGGGGGGGCTGAGAGGGTGGATGGCTGGACGGACATACAGACGGAGGGGTTCGGGGGTGGATGGATGGACAGACAGACGCAGTGGGGGGTGGATGGATGGACAGACAGACGCGGTGGGGGGTGGATGGATGGACAGACGGACGGAGGGGTTCGGGGGTGGATGGATGGACAGACAGACGCAGTGGGGGGTGGATGGATGGACAGACAGACGGAGTGGGGGGGTGGACGGACAGATGAGGATGGATGGATGGACAAACGGTGGGGTTGGGGGGTGGATGGTTAGAGGGGGCGGACGGACGGACAGACGGAGGGGTTCGGGGATGGACGGACAGATGGAGGGGTTCGGGATGGCTGGAGGGAGGGACGGAGGGGAGCGGGGACGGACAGACGGATGGAGGGGCGGTTCGGGGGCGAGGGTGGACGGACAGACGGTGGGGTTCGGGGGCGGACGGACAGACGGACACGGGGGGGCAGCGACACTTTGCTGCCGCCGGAGCCCCCCTGTCGGGGCCCCGCGCGGGGCGGAGCCGCAGCCGAGCCACGGCCGGAGCTTCCCCTTCCGCCGCCTCCCTGCGCAGCGCCCGGCCCGGCCACGGTGGGTGCCAGCGGGGGGCTGCGCCCGGACGCCTGGGTCCCCTCGCCGGCGCTGGGAGGGGAGCGGGGTCAAGCGGTTAGAGCGGGGGGCTGGGAGCCCGGACTCCTGGGTTCTCTCCCTGGCTCTGGGAGGGCAGCGGGGTCTAGTGGTTAGAGAGGGGGGGAAGTTTGGGAGCCAGGATTCCTGTGTTCTCGCCCCGCTTTGCCTCCGGCTCACCTTGGGAAAGGCCCTTCCCCGCTCCATGCCTCAGTTTCCCCCTCTGTCCAAGGGGGGAGATGATCCTGCCCCTCCCCCACCCCGCTGCCCCTGGGGGGTTACTGGTCCCACACAGAACTTGCACTCCCTTGACCTGCCCCGATGTCCATAAAGTGGCCCCAACTCTGCCGCTGGGGGGGAGGGGCAGTCATGCCAGTCGAAAGGTGCCTCCAGTTAGGATGGTTTACTGGGAACCAGTTCTCCCAGTATAAAGCACCCCCAATAACAGTGGACGTCAGTTAATAATTCGCCCAGTCCCCACCTGGCCCCGCCCACCTGGCGCCCGCCATCTCCCCTCCCATAGTTTGATGTCCTACAATTCACGAGGATTAATGGCGACTCGTTGTCCAGGCAGGCGGAGGCAGGCGCCCTGGCGCCGGGTGGTGCCATGGAGATGGGCTCCGTGGCAAGAGGGGGACTGGATGAGTTTGCGGTCCCCGAGGAGGCCCAGGCGGCCATCACGGAGCATCGGCCCCGCATCGAGCGGCTCTTCGGCGTGGGGCTCAACGTGCAGGGGGCGCTGGGCTCCGGGCAGGGGCCCTCCCATGTCTCCAGGGGCGTCGGGCAGATCTGGCTGCAGCTGAAGGGACCCCGGCAGGATCTGCAGAGAGCAAAGGTAATGGGGGGCGGGAGGGAGGCGCTGGGTTCACCCCGACACTCCCTCATCCACCCCATCCATCCCCGCAAAACACACCCTCACCCCCCATGCCCATCTCCTCACACCCTCCGTCCCCTACACCCCTCTAGTTATCTATCACCATACACACCCCAATAGCTAGATATATATTTTTCAGTTTCCCTTCCATCCATCCATACACCCATCCATCCATCTGCCCACCCTTCCATCCATTCATCTCCCTACAACCTCCATCCATCCATCCTTCCATCCATCCATCTGCCCACTCTTCCATCCATCTCCCTACAACCTCCCATCCATCCATCCATCCATCCACCCACCCTTCCATCCATCCATCCATCTGCCCACCCTTCCATCCATCCAAACACCCATCCATCCATCTCCCCACAACATCCATCCATCCATCCATCCATACAACCACCCTTCCATCCATCCATACACCCATCCATCTATCCTCCATCCATCCATCCCCCCACAACATCCATCCATCCATCCATCCATCTGCCCAACCTTCCATCCATCCATCTGCCCACCCTTCCATCCATCTCCCTACAACCTCCATCCATCCATCCGCCCACCATTCCATCCATCCATACACCCACCCAAACCCTTCCATCCATCCATACACCCATCCATCTACCCCTCCATCCATCCATCCATCCATCTCCCCACAACATCCCTCCATCCATACATCTACCCACCCTTCCATCCATCCATCCATCCATCTCCCCACAACCTCCCTCCTTCCCTCCCTCCTTCCATCCATCCCTCCATCTCCATCCATCTGTCCACCCTTCCATCCATCCATCCAAAACTCCCCTCCACAGTTTCTAAACCTGTGCTAAAATGGCCCAACCTTTTCCAGCCTTTGTGCGGAAACAGAAATCCACCCTCAGCTTATATACAGCAACAAGCGGTGAGTGTGCCTTTAACCGTAAAGACTCAGTGCACGTGTGTGTCTCTATCACAATCCTGTGTGTGTGTGGATCCCACCCCGGCCTGTGTAAATATATCGCAGTCCTGGGCGTGTGGATATTTACCAACCCTGGCTGTTGATATTGATTACAAACCAGCGAGGATAGAGATCACAACACTCTGTGTGTGTGTGTGTGTGTGTGTGTGTGTGACTATATCACAACTGGGAGTGTGAGATAACGCTAAAAAGGTTTAATACATAAGGGATTTAAGAAATACGCCCAGCCTTGTGTTTGTATCTATCACAACCCTGTGTGCACCTATGCCACAACTCCAGAAAAGATTCAATCCCTGAGGAATTTGACACACAACCCCAGTGTGTGTCACAACACCCTGTGAGTAGGTTTCATATCGCCCTGTGTGTGTCAACACCGCTGGGCGTAGCTCCACCAACACCCCGTGTGCATTTCAACCTCCTGACTCTGTTTCACGCCATGTTTACATTGGATAGCTAATTCACGTCCTCCAAACCTCCCTGCACCCGTCTCTCTGCCCAGGGTGAATTTCGACACACCCTGCGCCCTCTTGATTGTCGTTTGCTGCCCGCATAACAAAATCATCTCCGGGGACTCACCGGCGCTTTGCTCTGTGTCGCTTACGTCGCTCCGGTGGTTTATTTACACCCCGGAGTGACATAACTTCGGCCGATGCAGTGTAGACACAGGCTGAGTCCTCTGCCTGCTGTTCCCTGCCTCTGAAATCAAAGGGCAAAGTCGCATGGCGTCTTGAACGTCCCCCAATTGTCTGGCGTCACCTTGGGTGACCAGAGAGCACGTGGGAAAAATTGGGACGGGGGTTGCTTGGATCAGGGCTGTCCCTATAGTATCAGGACATCTGGTCACCCTCCCAGGCCTGGAGATTGCTATTGGAGCCCGGTGTTTTGCCCCTGTTTTTCCCTCCCCTGCCTTCTGTGTTGTGTACAAGTGAATTTCCTGGTGATTTACAGCTATGGCCTCGCCAGCTGGGAGATCGACCTCCCGTGTGAGATTAACACAGGCCACGACTCAGAATCGACACCCATTCTTATAACCCCCACGGCCGATTTCAGGGCCAGCATCCCCTGCCGACCTCCCACGGGCAAAGTTGTTGCTGAAAAAGCCTAGCTTGATTCTAGGAGGGAGGTCTTGCGGGCAGCTCACACGGGGAAGTGATTGCATTTCAGGACACACCTTCAGGCAGCTTTTGCTTTCGATTTCACCCCAAGCGGCAGGGAAATTTTCTTCTGCCAAGGGCGTGAAACTGACAGGGGGAAAAACTGCAGCCAAAATAAGCATCTGCCCCTCCCACGTCCCGCCTACGTACTGATCAGCTGTGCAGACGGTGGGTTAGGAAGAACACGCAGGGGGGCGGGCCTAGGGCTGGGAGAGCAGGGGGGCTGCAGGTCAGGAGTGAGGGGCATCACCACACATCCTTTGATGCCATGGTTAATTCTGCTAAGGGGAACTAGCGGTGACTTTGTATTTTGTCTGCCGATATTTCAGTTCTGAGAGGGATAGAGAGAGAGAGGAGGGGTGTGTGGCTAAAGGGACAGAGAAGGAGAGGTCTGTATGAGGCTCGCTAGACACGTGTGATCATGTAATTAAAACCCGTGTCATGATGTAGGCACGGGAAGCGGGCAGAGTTAAGGTTACCCAGATGTCTGCAATGGTACCATTTCCTAAGAGCTGGGCTTCACAGCCTAAAATAATGTCCTTTAAATGTAGATTTTTTTTGTGTACAAACATACAATTATTATTGACAGTATATTAGTGCCTAGATGCCCTGACCGATATCAGGGTCCTATTATGCAAGGCGCTGCCCAGACCCTGACCAATAACAGGGCCCCGATGTGCCAGGTGCTGCCCAGACCTCAAGCAAGATCAGGGCCCATCGTGCCAGGCGCTGCCCACAGCATGAAGGAGATCAGAGCCCCCTGTCATGCCAGGTGTCGCACAGACTGCCTTTGCCTCAAAGAAAAATCCAACCTGGGCCACTGGAGACTCTCTTTCAGCGCCGAGCAGTACAGGGCTCATGACACACAACAAACAGTAATCAGATTCCAGCCAGTCAGATTCCACGGCAGCTGGTGTCCCACCAGATCATGTCCTAACCTTGTCCCCGTGTCGTGTTCTCCAGGAGTACATCAAGGGTCTCTGCAGCCCGGAACTGAGCGAGGAAGTCTGCTTCCCTAAGGACATGCAGTGCATCTTCGTGGGCGCTCAAGGCATCTTTTTCGACTGCCTCAGCAAGGGGACCTCTGCCAACCTGGTCCTGCTCAACCCTGGCTCCCTGCTGGTCTCAGGTCTCGCCGAGGCCTTCGTGATGGCCCAGAGCCGCATCCAGGAATTCGTGGAGAAGTACCAGAGCACGTCCCGGCTGCCCGAGGAGCGGGAGGCTCTGGTGAAGAAAGCCTTCCGGGAGCTGGTGGAGTCCCACGACGACAAACACGCCATCGACCTGCTCATCCTACCCACCCCGCTCAAGGAGTCGCTGCTCCGGCTGGTGCGGGACGTCCAGGAGGAAGCCGGGGAATGGGCACCGAGGAACGGGGCCTGGGTGCCACCGGGCTCCGACCAGGACCCGCTGCCGTGGCGGGAAGCCAAAGCGGCCAGTGGGACTAGGCCTCAGAGTAAACCTCTAGACCAGATCAGGCCTCAGGAGATCGCAGGTGGCCCCCCAGAGGCCTCTGACAGGTTGGTGCTTTACAGGCGGTCCTCTAAACCCATCCCAGGTTTGGACGCCAGCCAGCAGACTCAGGAAGATTTGGTGTCCCCCAGCACCCAGGACCGGGCCAGAGGCGCGGAGGAAACGGGGCCGCAGGAGAGCAGCCAGGAGGAAGAGGAGTCGTCATTGGCCGGGGCCCTGTCGTCGTCCTGGACGGAGAAGGAGTTCAAGATGAGGCTGAATTTCTTCAAGACCATGGGCTACGAAGAGCGGGTGGTGAAGAAGGTGCTGCTGGAGGGAGGCGTACGGGAAGCCCCCTCGCAGATCCTGGACCGGGTCCAAATGGAGCAGGCCTCGTCTTCCCAGCAGGAGGGGGGCGCCGTGCCCTTCCAGGTGTCCGGGACAAGGGAGACGTCTCCTCCTCTGTCTCCACCACCGCCACCGGAGACGACCCACGATGAAGACGCCTACCTGCTGGAGGTCATCAAGTCAGCAGCGGCCAACTGCGGCCACTCGCCCAGCGAGATCCCGGCGGAGATCCGGACAGGGGCCCCCTTGGCCGGCCTATTGAGAAGGCTCAACGAGAAAGCCAGCCAACAAGAGGAGGCTGGGCTTCAGGCCGGGCCGGGGCGCAGAGACAGCCGCAGCGATGGCGAGCCGGCCCTCTTGAATGACAAGGACTCTCCCCGCGGTCAGCACCACTGTGAGCCGGGGAGGAAAGGCGGGTCTCCTGTCCACAAGGAAGTCCGTGGCCCACCTCCTCTCCCGGAAGGCTCTGATTTCCCCATGGACGTGAGCCCCGTAGCTTCCCCCTCGTGGGCTGCCATGGAGAGCCAGCCAGCTGAAGACATATACCCAGGGCCAGCGGGCCCGGTGCCGACGGTGACGGGAGCCCAACGGTTCAAGGAGGCCATCCAGACACCCTTCCAGCTCGTCCTGCCCAACACGCCGGGGAAAAAGAACCTACGGCGGGTCATTATCGACGGCAGCAACGTCGCCATGGTGTAAGTAGCCCGCGTCTCGCTCTGCAGCCCTCGGGCATGGTGGGTGGGGTGCCCAGCCAAGCAGCCAGGCCAGCTGAACCCCGGTTAATGCCGTTGACTCGGACCTTGGAAACTTGCCCGCAGGCCTGAGGGCACCTCCAACAGGTCTCAAGGGTCTAGCCTTCATTTTCCGGTAGGCCTCAAGACCAGATTAGGGCTGGAGAATCTAGGCTTGACTTGTCCGTAGGCCTGAGAACCAGACATGGCCCGGGGCCGACCTGTCCACAGGCCGCAAGGCCAAACCAGGCCACGATACGCCTGAAGAGCAGCTAGGCGCCAAGACTGTAGGCTTGGCTATCCTATAGGCCTCAAGACTCCATCCCATGGACGGACCAAGACCCTAGACTTGGCAGGTCAAACCGAAAGTCCTGTGGGCTGGTTGGGTCTCGAGGTCTAGGCACAAGCCAGTCTCAGGTTTCCGGGGCCTAGTCTAGGAGCCTATGGGATGGTCAACTCTTTGGTCTTGGGGCTTCATCTGGATGTGAGGTCTCCTAAGGCCTAAGACTTGTCCATGGGCATCAGTTAGCCTCAAGACCAAACCAGCCCCTCTTCCTTTCCTGCAGCTGGTGTAGGATGCCTACAGCTGTCCCGTTGCATTGGCCTGTCTTCCCCTATTTGCCCGACCCTGTGCTGGGGCGGACCCGGGCCCAGCCCTTCCGGGCCTCACCATCACCTTCCGTCCCTCCTGTAGGCATGGCTTATACCAGTTCTTCTCCTGCCGGGGCATCGCCCTGGCCGTGCAGTATTTCTGGGACCGCGGGCACCGGGAGGTGACGGTCTTTGTGCCGCAGTGGCGGATGGAGAGGGTCGCCAAGGTGGAAGGTGAGACGGGGCGATGAGGCACCCCCGCATTTGTCAGCTGTGCTCCCATCGCCTCTATGGCCCTGGGTGGCTTTGCCCGGGCCTGCCCCCAGGACCCCTCGCTATCCCCTGGGGCCCCTTGCTACCCTGCTGAGGCTTGCCCCCTGGGAACGCTTGCTACCCCCTGGGCCTGCCCCCCAAGGCCTCTGGCTACCTGGCCCCTGGACTGCCCCCCTGTGAACCCTTGCTACCACCACCCTGCCCCCCAGGGCTCGATGCTTGCCCCACCCCCATAGACCTGCCTGCCTCCCAGCCCCACCCCGCTCACCCCGGCTCCCCTCCTCCCCCCAGAGAAACATTTCCTGATCCAGCTGCGTGACCTGAGCCTGCTGTCCCTGACGCCCTCGCGCCACGTGGCCGGGAAGCGCATCGTGTCCTACGACGACAGGTGAATCTGGGGCCCCCCCGCTGGGTTTTCCAAGCCCACCAGGAACTGCGGCACCCCCCGTCTGGCCACAGGAATTACGAGGGGGCGACGGTGAACCAGGCAGGCCCCCGTGGCTGCAGCTGGCGGGGGGGGGTAATGGAAGGGGACGTCCCCGGGTCTCAGCTCCGGAGGCAGGGAGGCAATAGAAAAAGAAACAAATTCCTCCCTCCTCCCCCCTCACTCCCAACCAGCAGCCCCCTTCTATCCCAGTCCTGGTCTCCCCCCCTACTCTGCCAGTGCCCCTCACTCCTGACCCACAGCCCCTTGCTAGCCTGGCCTTGGGCTCCCTCCACCCCCACCCTGCCGATGCCCCTCAATCCTGACCCGCAGTCCCCTGCTATCCCAGACCTGGTCTCCCCCTCACCCCAGCCCTGCCGGTGCCCCTCACTCCTGACTCACAGCCCCCTTAGAGCAAGCAGAGAGGGCCCATCCCCTCATTATCACACTGCTTCCCCAATGGGGGAGGATGGTCCCACTGGTGTGGTGCTGCTGCCACCTTGTGGCCAGTGTCCGGGTACAGCAGGCATCTGGGACCCAGAGCAGGGCCTGGGGTCTCACACTCTGCCCCCCACCCCGGCCTTTCCCGGGGTTAGGTTCATGCTCACGCTGGCAGAGGAGACGGACGGAGTCATCGTCACCAATGACCAGCTCCGGGACCTCATGCAGGAGTCCAAGAAATGGATTAGTATCATCAAAGAGAGGTGAGAGGACGGGGAACCGGATGCAGGGCCTTTCCCCACCTAGGCGGGGCCGCCTCCTGTACAAGACTGGCTGGCTCAGGGGATGGGGAATGGAGCCTTTCCCCTCTGGGCGGCGCCGGCTCCCATACAAGACTGGCTGGCTCAGGGGATGGGGAACGGAGCCTTTCCCCTCTGGGCGGCGCCGGCTCCCATACAAGACTGGCTGGCTCAGGGGATGGGGAACGGAGCCTTTCCCCTCTGGGCGGCGCCAGCTCCCATACAAGACTGGCTGGCTCAGGGGATGGGGAACGGGACACGGGGCCTTTCCCCTCTGGGCGGGGCTGGCTCTAATCCAGAATGAGTTTGTGAACATCTTCCTCTTCCCACGCAGGCTGCTGCAGTTCACCTTCGTGGGGAACATCTTCATGGTTCCGGACGACCCGCTGGGCCGCGAGGGTCCCACCTTGGACAAATTCCTGCAGAAACCCCTCAGGTACCCAGCCCGCCCCGGGAACCGCCTGGCCCGGCCAAACCCCCCGTCAACGGGGCGGGTTTGATGCACAGCAATGCCCCATGTGCCCAAATCCCTTTAAGGAGACTTTGATTCCTCCCCTTGAAGGCTGGAATTTTTGACTGCCAGATGCCCGCCTTTCCCTGCCCCCTGCTGGCTGGACTTGGGAACTGCATGCATGTTCCACTGCTGACCATCTGGGGCGGAGCAGGGGGGCTGGGAGCTAACGTTAACTTTGCCTCCTCCCTCCTCTCTGCAGGCCGAAGCCCCCCACTTGCCACTCCTTCGCGGGGCGGGGGGCTCCCTTTCCCGCCTCCAGCCGGCCGGCCTCCCAGACAGAGGTGCTGCAGCTCCGGGACAGGAAGCCTCCCGGGGAGCGACGGCGGCGGAGGCAGCCGCCGGAGGAGAAGGAAGAGGAGATGCGGAAGCCGGTGGAGACGGAGCGACTGAGGCAGGCCCTTCTGGCGATCTTCACGGGTCAGGACCAGAAGGTGGACTTCGTCCTCCACAGAGAGCCCGGCATCCGGGATCTGAACAAGCTCTCGGAGACCCTGCTGAGCCTGCGCTTCTGAGATGCCTGCCTTGGCCACCTCTGTCCCCCTCTGGGGAATCTACCCTCATCCTCCCACCAGCGGGGATCGCGCCTGCCACAATCCCAGCGGACCGCTGTTAGCAGCAGTAGGCTATTAACCTCCGGCACGGACCAGCCTCCCGTGGTGCATCACGAACAAGGACTGAACCAAGGACCTTCAGGACCAAAATCACGGACTTTGCCCCACGTGACTTCACTGGCCGGTAGCAGTAGGAAGCTGTTATCCCCTCATGTGGGTGAGCTCCCCTCCCCCCACAAGTCACCAGCAGGGCTTGAACCCACAAATGTCAGTGCTGATAATCATGGTCCGTGTCCAACTGAGCCGCAGGGGTAAGCCCGTTAGCTGGTAGCAGTAGTAGGTTGTTCTCCTGTGTGGACCAGCACGTTCTGTAGCAGCTGGGTCACCAGCAGAGATTGAAGCCACAATCTGCCATGGCCACACCCAACATCACAGACTGAGCTGTGCATGTGACTCCCATTGTCGGGTAGCAGTAGTAGGTTGTTATCCCGGTCTGTGGCCCACACACGTTGCGGGTGAGTTACCTGGGACGTTTCTCTCCTCTCCTCCCTCTGTGGTTGGGCCTGGTGTCTGATCCAGGTCAAACCCCACTGTCAGGGTCTCACCCAACCCTGAAGGTCTGCCTCCAGTTCATCTAAGGTGCCATCCTGGTGAGAGACATCCAACCCGGAGCACCCGCCGCAGTTTACCTCCCCGCCCGTGATGGAGAAGGGACAGCCCATGGCGTCTTGCTTCCGGAAACCTGACTGCTAGACCTGGAAGCTATGACCAAAGCCACCCCAGGGAGAAGCGTCGACCAGCCGTTCTCCAAGCCAGCCATTGGCGGTGGCCTCGCTGAAGGCGGACGGAATGCAAGCGGGCACAGTCGTCTTCTTCCGTCCTGTCCCGAATCGATGAGGGGGAGGGAGCCGGCGAAGAAAGAAAGATTGGAGGAGCACAAGGCTGGGTCCATCTCTCTCCACCCCACATCCCTTCCTCTCACCTTCAGACCCAGCGAGCTGGTCACTTCCCCACCCAGCTGGCCCAAGGAGACCTACAAAGGTCTGTCCATCCATGGCAGGACGCCGGCTAGCCCATCCTCTTGCTGCTGCACGGAGATCTCCCGTTGCAGGGGCCTGCGGGGAGTCCATGACTCTCCTGCTTCCCCTCTGGATGCTTCTCCAAGTCCACGCCCTGCGCTCCCGGTCTGGTGTCCCCTTCCACCGGGGCCACCAATTCCGCTCCGGCATCAACGAAGCGGAATCTGATCGGGGGGCCTCGGGACCTCGCTACGCCCTGAACTGAAAGACTGTAGGACGCTCAACATCTCCTTGCGAGGGCGTCTCTCCAAGTTTCGGCCGTCTCCTCACCTTGGGTCGCTTCCACCATCTTCTGTTTGTCTCCTACCTCTTGCCTCAGCCAGGCCAAAATCCCACGGGCAGAGAGAGCCCCCTTCGTTGCTCTACCATCTTTCCCGGGGTCCATCAACTTTCTCTCTACAAAGGCCTCCCAAGATCTCGTGCCAAATTCTCTCTAAACCTCCGTGCTTGGAGGTGATCGGCCCAGCCTGGTACGGCCTTCATCTTCCTGTGATCTGACAGCGCCCTTCTGCCCGGGCCCTGGGCCTCGTGTTCTCCGCCTTTCTCGCCTGCTCCCTGTCTCGCCGAGGTCTTTATACGTTTAGCGGCGATTTATGTACGTACATTTTTGATAATGGCGGTGATAATAAATGACGGGGCCCGTGAGATAAAGCGGCCGTTTTCATCCTGCTCCCTCGGTGGATTCGCCCAAAAATTCCCAGGCTCCGAGTGGCCATGGGATAGAATTTAGGGTCACCACAACCCTCCCGGGGCTGGGCACAGAAAGGAGTCCTGACACCTCATCCATCACTGCAAATGTCAGACTACCCACGTGCATGCTTCCACTCCCATGTAAACCTAGAGTGACACCAGTGGGTGACTCCAGATGATCTGAATCCAGCCCTGACGCCAATGCATTCGGGGCAGACTCCAGATTGACCCTGCCTAAAGGAAATGGAGGTGCCTGAACGGAGGATGGGGGGGTAAGAGCTAAGAGGCGGGTGATGGGATGGATGGAGAGGTGGGCAGGGAGATGGAGGGACAATCTATTTGCATTGGGGTAGCTCTAGGAGATCCTGACCCAGACTGGGCCCATCGGGCCGGGCGCTCCCTTCGTGAGAGACCGTCCCGGCCCCAGCGCTCTTGCAGCCTCCCTAGGCAGTGGGTGGAATCCTCACCCCATTTTACAGCCGGGCAAACCGAGTCGCAGAGAAGGGCGCATCCCCAGTTGCATTGAAAGTTTGTGGCCGGTGCCCAGGAAGGTCACAGGACCGTCGGCACTACCACTCCGGCCTGCCCCAGATCCCACATATCCATCGCCCCCCAGAGAGCCTGACCCCCCAACGCTCCTCCCTGGCCTCCGCTGGCCACTGTTCCCCCTCCCGCAGCTCAGGTGTCCCCGGATCTAGAAGATGGGGGTCCCTGTTGGGTCGGACCCTGTTTCCCCCCCCAGCCTCCCCGTGACCTGGATAGCCCAGGGGGTAGAACCTGTCCCATGGGTTCAATATTTGCCTGGGATGCTAGGGGGAGTTCAGGGAAAGAAAAAAAAAATGTCCCTGCCTTCAGGACTCCTGGGTTCTCTCCCTGGCTCTGGGAGAGGAGTGGGGTCTAGTGGTTAGAGTGGGGGAGGGGGGAGCCAGGACTCCTGGATTCTCTCCCTGGCTCTGGGCGGGGAGTGGGGTCTAGTGGTTAGAGTGGGTGCCAGAACTCTCGTGTTCTACCCTGACACATTCCATGCCTCAGTTTCCTTGCTCTGGGCGGCAGCGGGGTGGGGTTCCAAAGCCATCCACGCTCAGCCACTTCCTGCACAACAGCCGGTCATTTATTCAGTGACAGCGATGGCCTCTCCACCACCGCTAGCCTCCCTTCCCCAGTCAGACGCCAGCCTCCAATGCGTCCGAGGAGGGCAGCGGGACGTTGGTGGGCGGGGCCGGGCTCCGGGTGACCTTGAGGCCACGGCAGAAGAGCAGAGGCCGCTGTCCCAAGCCCAGGACATACTGCCACCAGTAGAGCTTCTGCCGGGGCTGGAGAATGACCCTCAGCTCCTCGCCCTCTTCAACCACCGCCTCCCACTCCTCCTGCTCCGTCCTGAGCCCCAACCCGCCGTAGGCGGGGGGCAGGGAGAACTGTGCCTGGAGCAGGGCCACGGAAAGCTCCACGGGCGCCGGGGAGCTGGCCCCGGCGAAGGTCCAGTTGGCCAATTTCTCCTCCACGCGTCCCACCTTCCGGGTGATCTCGTGGCTGCCGGGAAGCGGCTCGTCCGTCTCGTTCTGGATCAGCTGGACGCGCTCCCACGCCCCGAAGGCGCTTCCGTGGACGGAGGCCAGGCCGCTGGGGAGGAAGCTGGCCACGTCCGCGTGGACGGGGAGGACCTCCCGGTGGCCCGTGCTAGAGCAGATCTGGCTGCACAGCCCCTGCTGCTCATCCATAGCCAGGAAGGCCAGGTGGGTAGCGCCAGGGGCATAATAGTAGAGTCCATGGCGGGCGGCAGGCGCCAGGGGCGTCTCCTCTGCCTCAGCCCCCGTGGTCAGGTCGGCCACAGACAGGACCACGCCGCGGGCCAAGAAGACGATGGAGAAGCGGCCGCCCCACGAGGCGTAGTGGTCTCCGCCCCGGCACGTGAGGTGCAGGGGGAGGGCGCCGGGGCTGGGGGCAGCACTCAGGTCCGGGGCTCGGTGGAACGTGTCTCCCCTGAGGATGCAGACAGCGGTACCGGAAGCTTCTCCCACGTAATGGTGCCCGCCCCGGCAGGCGGGGTGCAGGCCCTGAATCGCCACGGTCCCCGGGGCGTGGCAGGCGGGCGCCTGAAGGAAGCAGCCCACGTCGGAGCGGACGACGAAGAAGCCGTGGGGGGTGGCGAAGACGTCGGTGCCTGGGCAGAGCGCCCGCGGGGCGATCCCGGCCATGGGGGGGCTGGGAGTCTGGGGGACACAAAAGGTGGATAGTGAGAGGGAAAACTGCTGGCCTGGGGGAGCGGAGACACCTCCACACTGAGTCTGGCCAGGCCAAAACCAGCCAGCCCCTGGGGGTGTGGGCAAGGCACGGGGTGGAGGAAGAATGGGGGTGGCCTGATGCCGAGACCGGCCAGCCCCCAGCGGGGAAGGTGGGGCGGGGAGGATGTGTCTGTGTGTGTGTGTGAGGGCGGGGGCAGCCCTGGGTGTCTGGGGGGCAGGAGGGGACCTGGGCCCGCGGCTGGGGCTGTGTGGAAACTGGCCACGTGGGTAATCAGCAGCCCAGCGGCGCCTCTGCTCCCCGCACCCCAGAAGTGGGGGGGAACCTCCCTTGGAAAGGCCCCACTGACAGAGCTCTCAGAGTAGGGCTATGGGGCAGCCCGGAAGGGGGCGGGGATGAATGGCACCCGGATGGGCTCACCGCGGCTGGGACTGGAGACGCTTCCGTGCGCCCCTCTCCAAGGCTCTGCGCTCCCGGGCCGTGCGCCCCTCTCCAAGGCGCTGCGTTCCTGGGGCGTGCGCCCCTCTTCAAGGCGCTGCGCCTCCCGGGCCGGGGAATGGATCGCGGAATTGCCCGGGTCGGGCCGGGCCAGGGATTGGGCGGGGATTGGGCAGGGCCCGCCCTCCACGGGAAGTCGTAGCTAAAGCGGGAGGCGAAGCGGTTGGTCGGCTCCTCCCAAGGGCAAGTCCTTTAAAGGGCCACGGACGGCCGGGGATCTGGGGGAGGGGGAAACAGGACGCCTGGGTTCTCTCCCCGGCTCGGAAGGGGGGAGGGTCTAGTGGTTGGAGCTGAGGGGGCTGGGGACCAGGACTCCTGGGTTCTCTCACCTGGTCCAGGGGGTGGGTCTAGTGGTTGGAGTCAGGGACCAGGACTCCTGTTTTCTCTCCCCTGCTCGGGGGGGGGGGGGGGAATGTGGTCTAGTGGTTAGAGCAGGGAGATCAGGAAAATGGGAGGATAGGGCTTTTGGGTTTTATTCCCAGCTCCACGGGTGCCTTCTGCCTTCTTGTGCCTCAGTTTCCTCTTGGTGAGTCACCCGGAGCTGGGAGCTAACTGGCCCAGATTCTGCCGTGCTTGCCCCAAAACTGTGCTCTTACTGAGGGATCCCTAGGGTCCGTCAGCCCAGGTCGCCCATCTAGCCTGGCTTCTGCCCCCTGACAGTGGCACCCCTTTGTGGACAATTATGGAATAACCTGCCCAGGGGAGCCACTCCCTCCTGCCTCCCTTCCCTTAGTGCTGGATCAAGCCCTGAATTACAAGCATCCTCCCCCTCCCCGCCCCGGCACATGGCTCCTTTACCCTGCTGGGTGTGATCCTCACAAACCTCAGACTGGCCTTTGAGCCTCTGTTAAATTCATGTGGTGGTGAGTTCCACAGGCCATTCCTGTCCCCATGGCTCTCAGCGTTCCATTCCTACTGCCCCCACTACCTCCGTCGGCTCTGTCCCATGGTGACACCCAAAGAACCACCTGCTGGGGGCTCAGCGACCAGGGCACGGCCCAAGGACCTCTGGATGAACAGAAGATGCAGAGATTCTCTCCCCCTCCCCCCCCCCCCGCCAAAGGTCATGTAAGCGCGCTAATGAAAGCTTGCGTCCCACGCATACCTGCGGGGAGAAGTGCGTGTGGAAAAAAGCGGGGAGCTGTGTATAGAAAGTCTAAAGTTTCCAGGGGGAAATCAAATGCCATTTTCCAGTGGGCAATAATAAGAATAACAGGAAGGGAAAGATGTTTAATTGAGGCACCTTTGTTGCAAATTTAAGATTTGGGTAAAGCTGGGAACACGAGGGGAACCAGGAGGGGAACTGGTTGGGATGAGGTGGGAGAAATTTTCGGCAGCTCCGAGAGAGATCTGCAGGGGGTAAGACCAGTGCAAAGAAGCTGACATGCCCACATCCAGAACATCGTCATGGTGATGGCGTTCTCCATCCTCACAGATGCTCAGGGTACCGGAGGCAGCGGGATGCGGTTGGGCGGTTTGTTTTCTTTGGTGAATTGAACATCCCTGCAGAACAAGACGGGCTTCTGGCCTAGGCCGAGGTGGTACTGCCAGATGTACAGGTTCTTTTCGGGCTCCAGGGTCACCTGGATTGACTCCTCTTCTTCTCGGGCTTCGTTCCAGTCTTCTTGCTCCGTGGAGACGCTTTTCCCGCCATACTCGGCATTGAGGGAGAACTGGAACTGGGTGATGAGTTTGGTGAGTTCTCCTGCCTGGAGGGATATCTCGGCGGAGATGCTCCAGCTGTTTTCGATGCTGGAAATCTGCTGCTTGGCATAACCCACCTTGCGGGAGACCTTGTCGGACCAGGTGATGGAGGAGTCGGAGTTGTTGTGCAGGGTCTTGATGCACTCCCAGCTGCTGGTGGAGACGCCCTTGGTGAGGGCCAGCCCGCCGGGGAAGAAGTTCAGCACGTCGGGGTGGATGGAAAAGAAGGAGTCCAGCTTGTCTTTACTTGCGTCTGGGTACAGGTAGAAATGAGGCCCCCACTTCTCATCCATCCTGATCAGGGTTAGGTACTGATCGATCCCGAAGTAGTAGAGCCCCTTGCGGCAGTCAGGGTGCAGGACGAAGTCTTTTTCGCCTTGACCTGTGCTCAGATTAGTCACCCAGCGGATTACGCCCTGGTCTTGGAAAATGATGCAGAATGTCCAACCCACCCTGCCGTAGTGGTCCCCACCGCAGCACCGGGGATGCAGCTCGTAGACCTTGGCTCCCTCGTCTGTGGTCAGGTCCTTCACCACCCGGTAGGAGCTGCCCTTGATGATGTAGACGTTGCGTTCCTGCCGGCTGCCCACGTAGTGGTCCCCGCCCTGGCACGAGGGGTGCAGTCTGTGGATGGTGATGTTGCGCCCTCTTTCCAGGAAATCACTCGTCTGCAGGTAGCAGCCCAGGTCGGAGCGGACGATGCAGTCTCCCCTGTCGTTGCGGAAGACATCGGTGCCGCGGGAGTCCTTCCGAGGGACCAGTGACCCAGTGACCGGCCTGGAACCCTAGGGTGGGGAGAAAGGGGAAAGGGGGAGTTGAGGAAAGGATCGAGGTAACTTGAGAAGACCAGGTGCACAGTGGGTTGGACAGGGGCACATCAGTTTGAGAAGACCATGTGCACGGTGGGTTGGACGGGGGCACATCAGGGGACTTCTCTGTTTGTATCCTGGGCAAAACGTTTCAGCAACGCCGGGAGTGAATCCCTCAGGGCCACGACGGCTCCTCCTCTCTCAGCCCCATGGAGCGTCGGCTGATACGCACTGGCTGGGGTCTGGCCCACTGACACCAATGGAGCTAGTGACCTTTGACCGTAGCTCATCCGATCTTTTGTGAATCTTTGATGCTTGGAGACCCCTTCCCATGGGTCCAGTGGCCCCCAGGTACTTGGGATAGGAATGGGGCAACCCTGGGAGATTTCTGCAGTGACGTCTCCTCGATGTGCCCTGGGCCTGCAGCCCTATCTGCAGGGGCTGGGATTGTCCTGAAGGAGGGAGGGAAGGGGGAAGCCCAGGGTCCTGCCCTGGGAAGATCCTACTTCTCATAGGATCCCACTTACCACCACTGATCTATCAGACTCAGCCATGCCTCCTCTGTCTCACCCTGGAAGTCCAACGGGTTGCCCTGCATGGAGAGAAAGAGTTGAGGAAATAGCAAGGCGATCCTGACGTGCCCAGCTGCAGAGCCCATGAATTGACCTCACCGGACAAACGATGCACCCAAGCGCCTTCAGTCCTGACCTGCAGCTGCCCGAGAGGCTCATGTGAGGCAAACTGGAGCTGGAGAGCAGATGGGGAGAAAAATGCTCTGTGTGTGTGTGTTTATCTCAGTCTGACAGCCTGCCATGAAGTACAGGAAACCTAATTTTCTTTGACCGTTTCTTGGCAGGGTTCCCGGGTGTGTTTTCTGTTGTTTACTGCAATTCGGAGTTCCTTTCATTTTCCCTGCTATGCTTATGGGTGGTGTTTAATCTTTGCAAGATAAGAGCAAATTAAAATGATCCGGGCGTTTAAGGGGCTTTGGAGTTTGGAAGGAGTAATAGTAAGTACCAGAAGTATAAGGAATTGTAGTTGCCTCAGGGCCCCATGACCCACGCTTTGACATGGCGGGAGAATTGATTTTTTGTTTAAGCCAGCAGAAAGGCCACAGTGTTTCATTCTGCACAACTGTCCCGGGCGGCGCTCAGATCTGTCTACCATCAGCTTGTCCCAGCTGCTTGGTAGGTCCTGACTGGGTCAAAGACCCCTCAATCATCTAAGAGGTAAAAGAGGGGAACTCACCCCTACCCTTCTGTTGTTTCTTGGGACCTGTTGGAAGGAATTGTTGAGGCTGGGTCTGGGGTGTTATTTCTTTTTTGTATTATTGAAGGGACGCCTTCCGATTTCGAGGGAAGAATAGAATACAGGGTTTATTACAGAGGGTTGAAAATTCGGCTCGCTGAAGTTTTTATTTTGGAATGTCAGTGAGTTTTATTTGGTGCTGAGATGAGTGGAGTGAAGGCGGTACGGTCTATGGGGGCTGCCCGCGGTACGGCTTTGGGAAACATTGACAGAAAATATATTAAGGACCACACAGGAGGTCTGAGCATAACTGAAAGAGAGTGAAATCATCTCTGAACATAGTAATCCAGGGGGTTTTGTGGGTCAGGTCTTTGCTATGGAAGGAGAGGAAAAGGAAGACTAAAGAGGGGGGAGATGAGTTGCTGCAGAATGCTGGCTGATGGCTCGTAGCGCGCTGGGGTGGAAATTGAATAAGAAAAGAAAGTAACTCAGAAAAGCCCAGCAAACTTTGGATGGGGAAAGAGAGTCAGCAAATCAATTACGTGTTGCTTTGGGGGAGCGTTTTGTTTAAAAAAGGACAGAAGTTGGAGAAAAAGTTAGAAGGGAGTCAGTATTGTGTACGGGAAACAGATGAGAAAACTCGCTGTTCGCAGGACGGGGAAGCTGCCAGCTGCAAATCGCTGGCCGGCTACAGATCAGAGCGGGGTGGGCTGTTAGACGGAACGGTAAGTTGGAAAGTATGCGTGGGATGTTAGAGAGAGATAAGGTGAATCAGCACGCAGCCCTGCCGGAGTGTAACGGGGCTGCAGAAATGCCTGCTGCATGCTCCTGGAGAAAGGGAGGTAGCAAAGCAGGGAAGATGGGGGCAGAAATTGTCAGAAAGCTCAGGGACGATAACGGCGCGTTGGTACGGGAGAGCCGACGGAGGGAGCCCAACGTGCAGGGCCAGCCAACGAGAGAGTTAGCGCAGGTGGGCACGACATGGTACCTTCAGGAGCAACGTCGGCGGTGACGTCTCAGGAGCTGCAGGAGAGGAAGTTAGCGGCGCGACAGCTCCGAGCAGTCTGTGGGCGGAAAAGGGAAGTCCCGGAGTGTGAGAGAAAGAGGTGGAGCCGGACGTTGTCTTAGAGGAGATGGCTGGTGAGGCGGAGGATGAGATGAGCAAAGGGAGAGGGGACGTCCTCTTTTCCGTTAGCACCTGCCCTCCATCGAGAAGAGGGAGTGCCTTTGGGGGGCTGGGGTCGCACAGGGTCCGGAAAAGGCGATGTCAGAAGTGGTAGCATCTACGTTGGGTTTTTTGGCTAAGCTGAGGCCTTGCTGTTGGGGTGAGCAGTAGGAGCCATATTAGGAGAGGCACCAACCGTGAGCTGAGCAGTACGTAGCTGTGACCCTTTCATGCCCAGGGCAGCCACCGGATAATGCCAAGGTCAGGGCAGGCTGCAAACGGAGAACAGATTCTCCCAGCGCTGGTGGGTGACACTGAATCAGGCTCCCCAACCAGCCACGAACTGCTTCTGATTTCCCCACACTGGTTATCAAGAAGCCAGTCCACAAATGCCCACAGCCCCCTTTACTGCATTTCAGTTCCTGGCTCCCAAATCAGCCACTAGGTCCAGTAAAGGGACCAGTTCTTTAAACTCTCTGCTCTTTACTAAAAAGGTTCCCTCTGACCCCAAGGGGTCAGCCACAGCACCAGAGCAATATAAGTTTGGATCTTACCTAAAATCCCACGCTGCCAGCCAATCCTTCAGTAACTAAAACTAAAGGTTTATTGTAAACAGAAACAAACCATAAGAGAAACATTAAAGGGTCAAAGCAAATCAGATACATACAAATGATCGAAAGTCCATACACATCAAGCTTTGGGGAGAATTGGTGGAGTTGCAGGCTTGTGTAGTTCCTCTGGTGTGCAGCCAATCTTTGGGTGGGCCTCAGTCCTTTGTTTCACAGCTTCAGTTCAGTTGTAGATGGGCTGATCCAGAGGTAGGTTTGTACCTGAAGCTGAATCCTGGCTGAAGACGAAATGGTTTCTGTGGTTTGCTCTTATCTACCCTCTGTCCCTGGCCATGCGGCCTGTGGAAACTTACAGGAACTAAAATCGAGTCCAGAATCACATGGGCCAATCCCGGTAACTCTTCAGGTCTGCCTTTAGTTTCTTCCTGGGCCGCTTGCATCTGTGAGTATCTTAATGGGCCATTAAGCAGGCTATTGTCCTGCCGCCTCTCTGTCTGGGGTACTTCCCAGCCAGCGCAATTTGAAACACAGATACATCAAATATAGTCTTAAACTTCTACTACACACATCACACCTGAATATAAACCTCATCATCTTACCTAGCGCTTTATAGCCGTTCTAACAGTACCTGACATGGCAGATCCCACGTGGATTATTATCAATGTCAAGCCATATAACAAATGCTCCAGCCTGCGTGACACCCCCAACGCAAGACTGGTGTAGACGGGAGAAATCAGAGCTTCTGAATACACCTCAAGGGCCCCCCTTATCCAGCCAGTGTGACAGAAGTCACAGCTTCACCTTCCTGAAATTACTTCAAGGTAATGTAATACCAGGCTGTTAAGAAGATGATAGTGTCCTAATGGTCCCTCCCACCACCAGAGAAAGAAACAGATCTTCAGATGCTCATAGAAAACGTTGTTGGGTAGCATTGTCGGGAAGGAACCACTTATCGACCGTGGGGGTTGTAAAATCTGTGCTTCCCTCTTACAGGGTTGGCTGCCTCCAAAGAGATGGAAGGAAAGCCCGGGGCCTACTTGTCTGCATCCTCTGAAGAATACCCAGAAGGATGCCAGCAGGCCCTGAGCGAAGTCCTAGCCCATTTAGGCAGAGCAGGAGACCCACAGTGTCTGCCGTGATAGGGGGCCGCCACGTGAATTTCATTATAGATACTGGGGCAGCGATTAGCATGATCCATGTCAAAGACCCTGAATCCTCTTCTATGTCTTCAGGGCGTACAAAGATGCTATCAACTTTTGCAAGCATCCTGGTCATTCCCACCCTTTCTAAACCTGTCCTAGTGCAGATAAGTCACCTGCGAAGACCCAGACCTCTGCTTTGGTGAAATGGTCAAACCCAAGGAATACTTTCCCAGGGTCTGATTACTTCACTTTTCTTTCCTGCTCTGTTAAAGGGAAGTAATGGCTGTCCACATTTGTGCCTGTAAACAGTTACTTGGGGTTGGTTCTGCTTTGAGCCGGGGGTCGGACTAGATGACCTCCTGAGGTCCCTTCCAACCCTCATCTTCTGTGATTCTCTGAAATAACAGAGGTGAGGATGAGCGAACTGTCTGGAAAGGACATGGGTAAGTCCTTCATATGCACCAACATGCCGGCCTACAGAACACATGTCACCTGATACTTGGTGGGTGAGCAAGCGAAGTTTGCAGATGGAAGGAGGGCAGCCGTAGCGGTCGGGTTGTAAGAGAAGCAGCCCCACCGTGTTAAGAAAAACAGTGTCTTGTGTCTTATGTTTAGTATCATCTCGGTCCTATTGTTATAGTCTTTCTACAGCTCTTAACTCCTGAGCTGTTCTGCAGATCTTCACCTCCCTGGAGAATTGAGGAACTGGGACATCAGCACACAGGGATGGGGCTGGTCCTTTGTCTCATATCACCAGGTTATCAAGGAAGGGTGTGAATCTATTCCTCCAAAAGCTTTATGGGACACCCGACCACATGTTTCTCTAGAATAACATTATTGCCTTTGGAATTCACATGGATCTTTATCCATTTGATTATTGTTCTATCTGACTCCATAAAAATCTAGGAGGCTTTATTTCGGTTCTTAGGGGGGGTGTCTTTGTGCCAGACCCCAAGGGTCCTTGCAAAACTCCATGTAGCCTGATTCTGGGACAAAGAACTGTCTGATCTTCTGGCCAGCTGATAACCCCAGTCTAGACACAAAAAGGTTAAGCAGCGAAAATCAGGCAACACCACCGCTCTGTTAGGGCCCTTGAATGCCGATCTGCAGAGCCCTGGGCCGACACTCCGACACGGGCCAGTGAGCTCTTTGGTCTGTGTTAACGGGTCCCCAGGTCTGTCCACCCCCATGATCAGCTCTTTGCTGGGACCACACGGCAGAAGGTGGGGCCCTTGCCAGGCTCTTATCTGCACGCTCTATATTGTGGCCACCCCTGTATCAACCCGTCCCCCGTCTGTAGCCATTCGTGCATTTCCCACGGCGGGAGCAGGACGTAACCGACTGGGGCTGGAGATTCTCCAGTGTGTGAGCGGGTCGGTGAATGTGTCACGGGGCCTTTCCACTTTTAGGGGATCTGGCTCTGACCCGGCCCCGGGGCGGAGGGATTGACACATCAGGGAGGCAGGAATGGGGCATGGTTCCTTTCCCGTCTAGATGAACTGGAGGGACAGGATTTAAGGAGCTAAACCACTGCAGTGCAACATGCTCAGAACTCTCGCAGCCCCCTGTGTGAAGAGAATTATTCTAATCCAATGTCATGCTTCAGGGCTTTCCTGGCAGGGGTCAGACCGGAAGAATTAGCCTGATGCCCCATTGACTTCCCGTATTCTGGGATTCTTTTCCACTTTTCTCCAAAGCATCAGGGATCATCCACAGCTGGAGATGGGGACACGGGACAGTGTGGGCCAGGGTTCGGAGGTGGCACCAAGAAACCCATGTCCAGGTGCCTGGCTGGTGGCTCCAAATAATCATCAGAATTGACGTGGGAAAGGTCAGATTGGCAGGCACTTGGAGTGGGGTGGGGGGTCCTCTTCAGTGTGGGGCAGGGGTCACCCCTGCGATTATCTCCCAGCGAATCAGCCCCTCGGTCCTTCCGGTTCTCTGCCGGTGGCCACAACAGCCTAGCCTCCCACGGAGTGAAACACTTCGGTCTGACTAAAGCCTGTTGAAATCACACCTGGATGACCCCTCTTGGCCTGTGCTCTGCAGAGGGTCAGGCTGGGTGATGGGATGATTCCTTCTGGCCTTCGAAGTGATGAAAGAAGAAAGTGGCTGTGATGCCCAGATGTTACTGTGACCTGTGATTGCCCCAAACTATGCAGGGGAACAATCCGAGTTCCCCCCACAAGGTCCCGTGCTTATCTCCATGGGCACCACACCATGCCACCGGCCTTTGTTGGAAATAGAAAAGCTGCTGTCTAGGGACTGACTCGAGGAGCTCAATCTATTCAGTTTAACGAAGAGACGTGATTAAGGGGAGACGTGATTCTATCAGTACCGAAGCGGGAATGGATATTGATCTTTAATCTAGCAGAGAAAGGCCTCACGCACGTGGCTTCAAGTTGAGGTAGACAGATTCAGAAGGGAAATAAGGCGTACGCGATAAACAGTGAGAGTAATTCACCATTGGGACAATTTACCAAAGGGGTGGAGTGGATGCTCCGTTATCGACGATTCTGACATCAAGGTTAATCGGCGTTAATCAGCCCCTGGCCCAAGCCCTGCCTAACATGGGCCAGAGAATCCTCACCGGAGTTCCTGTCTCAGCCCAGGAGCTAAATATCGCCGCACTAGAGCCGGCTGAACGTTTCCAATGAAAACGTTGTCCCAAAGCTAAACAACCCACCCTTGTCTCCCCAGAGACCCCAATGCTCAGGCCTTCCCGGTTCCCCCCTGCTTTGCTTCTTTTGTCCCCTTTAATACACTTCTATAAATGCCCAACCAGGGAAAAAAACAAGGAAATTCAACCCCCAAAACTTGGTGAATACTGAAAAATTGATTCTGTATTCAGGCTGAGAAATTCTTTACGTTTCAGCAGCAGATTCAAATCCTCCCAACGATCCCAAAGCAGAATTCAGGCTGCGGTTATCAAGGTGGGCTGTGCAGATGTCCAGCGCCAAGCACAACTGGAGCATCTCCATGGGATGTCCCTCGGGACTGGAGAACTCACCAAGCTCATCACCCAGTTCCGGTTCTCCCTCTAGGCTGAGTAGGGCAGGAAAAGAATCCTCAGGGTGCAGAAGCCTGGGAGGAAGAGGTGTCAATCCACTTGACTGTGGAGGCCAGGCCACACCTCTACATCTGGCAGTTCAGCCTCAGCCTAGGCCTCAAGCCCGTCTTGTTCTGCACGGGCATCCAATTCAGCAAAGAAAACAACCCGCCCGGCCTCACCCCTGCCTCTGCTCTGCTGAATGTCTGTGTGGACAGAGAATGCCAGCACTGCCATGATGTTCTGGAGCTGGGCCTGTGAACTTCTCTGATCCAGTCTTGCCACTGCAGATCTTTCCCCAACTTTCTCCCACCTCATCCCAGCTGTTTTTTCCTGCCATTTTCCCTCCTGTTCCCAGCTTTAATGAAAACTCTTTGGCAACGTAGATGGTTCCATTAACTCTGCTTTTCTTCCGATTACTATTATGACTAGCACAGCTGGGCAGAAGATGGTATTTGATTTTCCAGTGTAAAACTAACACTTTCTCCAGCTCCGTTGACGGGTTCAGTTCTCTGAGGTCCACCATGTTCACCCCAATTCATATCCCCTGTTTTATGGTTCGCTGGAGGAGGGCAGTCCTCCAATTTTCTATTGCACACTTGCCACCAGCTCTCAGATTCCTGGCCTGTTGCTTTCTCTGCGTCTACTTTCACTACCCAGCAGATGGCATTGGTGCATCGACCTTTTCTTTCATTCTTTGCCTAGCAGAAGCTCTTTATGGTTTAGTCATTTCAGACCCAGGATTATAAAGACTAGCCAGACTGTGTTTGCCAAGAACAAACCAAAGCCAATCAACTGGATTTTCTTGTTTGACAGGGGTATGAGGAGGGGGAAGCAGTTGATGTTACCAGTTTTACTCGTCACCTTGGGGTGCGCTTATTTATTAGGGTTACGTTCTGGGGTCTCTGTAGTTTTATTAATGTGTTTCCTGTGTCACTTGTATTTCAGTGCGATCCAAGTCCAAGTCTGGGAGAGTTGCCTTAATCCTGTCATCCTTGTCCGAAGGGGTTTAAGTGCGTCTCCCACTGCCTTTTCATTGCTTTTTGTAAGTCTTTCTTCTGATCAGTTCTGGTTCAAGCAGAGGCGGGCAGGGGGAAGGAGTTCTTCATGAGTCAGACAGGCTGGGTACTGCACCAGGGTTCCCCAGGAACACAGAGCTGCCACGTAACAGGGGGAAGAGCCACACAGAAGACGCCATGGGTAGCATCCAAGAAAACCAAGGCAATGACGAGGCTCTGATAAAAAACTTTGTGAACGTGAAACTTGTGTGGATGTCTCATGCCTCAAAAAGCACCACAAATTCTGCAGTGGAGAATGATTGAGGTGCCGCCTGCATGGGGACACAGAATGGAAATAGGGGGAGGTTTTGGGGGGGCTGGGAGCTACGGGGCATAGGGTGATTGGAGGGTGGGAAGGAGCACAGGATGGAAAAGTACATCCCACCCTTCAACATCAGAGTTTTTGACCTTATCTGCCACCCCTGCAGCACCTTCCCTTTGCCAGAGATGGTCCATGTGGCTCCAGTCCAGGTTGCTAGTCTTGGCACAGCCGGCTCCACATCTGGTCACTCGGTGGCATCCGGGCCAGAAGGTGCCATGGACGAGGCGCCTCCTGCTGACTAAGACGTGTTTGAAACTGAGTCGATGGACCCCGGCTGTGTCTGCGCCGGGAGATATGGCTGCTTCTGGCCCCCTGCAGGGGAAGGCAAAGCAGGAATTGACTCATTCGGATACGCTGCTCCCTGGGGCTCCTTCCTGCCCCCTACAACCAGGGTGTGTGGGGGCAAAAATTGCAATCCAGCTACGGGCTGAACACGGAGCCCCTGGGACCTCATGCTTCGATGGGGAGAAGGAGGGGCATTGGGGGCACAGAGCGGGCACAGGTGTGGGAAGCAGGAGGGGCACTGGGGGGCTCTGTGGGGCCATCACTCACTTTTCCTCCCCAGGTAGCAGCCCAGGGCCCCGGCTCCCAGCACAGCGAGGAAGGCGCCAGCAGCGATCGCCAGGAGACCCTCCGGGGCTGTGGCCTTGGCATACAGACTGAGCCATGCGTCCCCCCAAAGCCCCTGTGTCCCTCCCCTCCCATGGGTCCTGCCCTCTACCTCGATAGACCTCTCTCTGTCTACCCATCCCCTGATGCCCCCCAAACTCCCCCTTTGCATTTCCCACCTCCCTCTTCCCCCCACCCCTTGTGTCCATATCTCCCTCTCAGTAGGGGGCTCCCCCATTGCTCCCTGCCCCCAGTACTCACCCCAGGACACCCTCAGGGAAGCGTCCCCCAGGCTGCTGTGTCTCACCACACACACGTGCTCCGTGGGGCCAACCCCCTCCTGCCCCAGCTCAATGGACACCCGGACCTGGAAGGTGGGGTCTGCGTTGGGCTGGATCCCGCTGGTCACCTGCTCCCCCTGGGCCCCCTGGCCCCCCGCTCCCAGGTCACTTCGATGTCGCGGGGGTAGAAGCCCGTCACGTGGCAGACAAGGCGGGGCGGCCGGTCCTGGGTCCCTGGGACGAGGGCCACACGCGCTGCGGGCCGGGCTGTGGGGAAGGCGAGAAGGGGTCGTGAGTCACAGGGACTGGCAGAGCAGGGGCTGTGGGTCAGGAGTGAGGGGCACCGGCCGAGCTGTCACCTGTCTTCTGATCCGTGAACGGCGTGGCCTTCTCGATCCAGAACCTGCAATACTGGGGCGGCAGGAAGCTCATCACAGCGAACGTGTCCCCTTGGCGGTTCCAGCGCTCGGCCACGTGCCAGGCATCCGGGTGCACCGAGAACCAGCGGTTCTGGTCGGCCCGGTACAGCAGCACGTCCTCCCCATTGAGGGAATATCGGGTGGTGGCTTGGATGGTGTCAGTGCCATCGTCCAGCTCACAGCTCTTCAGGATCTGCAGGTAGTAGGGCTCTGGCGGCAGAGGGGCTGTGTCAGCCACTCAGCAGCTACTATGGGGCCAAGTGGGGGCAAAATTTTCTTGTGCACAGAACCCAGGTGTCCTGACTCCTTGAGCCGCCCCCACCAGACCCCTCCCAGAGCTGGGGCTAGAACTAAGGGGTCTTGGTAACTTCTAAGTATCAGAGAAATCACTGCCCTCTGGTGTCCCCTGACCAGCCCCAGCTTCCTCCCCCCTGCTTTGAGCTGCCCACTCTTTCCATCTGGCCCAGTTCAGGGACTCACCCGCCCTTGGGGAGCTGGTGTTCATCTGCCGCACCAGGCCCTGGTACTCGGCCTCCACCCAGGAGTCCCAGGCCAGGCACCGAGTGCTGTGCGCTCTCCAGAACTGGTGGCCGCCCTGCTCGGCTGGGGTGTAGCCGTTGCGGGGAGCCATGCGGCCGCTGCCGCTGTCATAGGTTGAGAGCACCAGGTCGTTCACCCTCATGACGGTTAAATGCTTGTGCAGGCCTGGGGTCGCCTGTGGGGAGATGAGCTGGAGAAAGGAGAGGCGGTGAACCCCTGCAAGAAGAAGACAGATGGAATGAGGAATGGGACCCAGGCATCCGGGACAGCAACCCAAGGAGTCCCTGCAGCACCCAGTCCTGGGGGAAGATGCTGAGATGGGGAAAGGGACCTAGTCATCCGGGACAGCAACCCGAGGGTGCTTTGCAGCGCCCAGCCCTGGGGGAAGATGCTGGGATGGGGAATGGGACCCAGGCATCTGGGAGACCAGGAATCACTTACCAGCCAAGGAGAGGGAGCAGAGAGACAGGAGCCAGAAGAACGAGGCAGATTTGGCCCGAGGAGCCATCGCCCTGGAGGGGACGGGACAGCCGCTTTACGGGGCAGAGTGTGGGGCCAGACCGCAGAGAGCTGGATGGGGCACAGTTACCCTTCCCTGCACTGAGCTGTCTGACAGGAAACACGAGAGGAGAAACCCAAACCCACAAGTGGAGCAAAATCCAACACAGACAAATCAACCGTCTTTTCCCCGCCTGGCTTGCTGCATGGCAGGGAGCCTCGCTCCCCAGCAGTGCAACAGAGATTCAGTAACTCCTGCTGCCGGCTCCCAGCCGTCTCTCCCGTACTCAGTCCATGCGGGCTCCCGTTTATCCCGTGTCACCCTTCTGCCAGGCAGAGCTGGCAGTAGCAAGGGCCCGGTTCTATCCCACCCCAAACTGCCTCGAGCCCCTGCTCAGGCCCCTGGGAAATCCCACACTTCCTCTCCGGCAAGCACAGAGTCTGAGTGTAGAAAGTAAACCTCTTAATACCAGGAAGGAAGGAACACAGCGCAGAATTCAGGAACTCAATGAGTCATACGGGGCCGTGTCCTTTGCCTCTCCCTTCTTGCTTTCCCCTGTCATCGTTTCAGTGTCCACCTCTCCGTTGGGGCTCAGCCCGTCCCCTTGTGCAGGCTCCTGCCGGACGCAGGCTTGACCAGTGCCTGGCACTGCTGTCTCCTGCCACCCCCGGGGCCCCGCTGCTGGTTCCCGCCGTCTGCAGGCGCCCACCGCTCCTATTATCGGCCAGTGCCTGCCATCTGCTGGCACCTCTCTGCTGGTTGTCAGTCCAGGCTTCTCAGGCCCTCCAGTGATTCGGCTCTGGGTGAATTTCAGGTTGCAGCTCATGGGAAAACCTTCTGCTGACACAGGAGCCACGTCCCTGCTTTAAACGAAACCAAGACTCCAAAAGGAATCAATAATTTTACCTTCTAACAGTGGGGGGAGATCGTCAATCCATGCCTGGGGATAGCCCTTCGCCAGGGCTGGTGCAGTCTCAACAGGAGACTTCTCACCCCTCCCCGCACAATGCTGGAGCATCCGTCCGCCCGCCTCGCTGGGCTCGGTTTAGGTGCGAGTGAATTTTTCATCAGACCAGGCTAAACCCAGATCTGTTGCCGTTCGTTCATACCATCGCAGGCCGACAATTCATTTCCCCTGCCGGCCACACAAAAGTGACTTGGAACACAACGCCAGACACACCGACCATTTCCCAGCATGCTCAGCACCTGGTGCACTTGTGCAATAGCCGGAGTATTTCGTTGTACAAAGCCCAAGCAAATAAAGTGCCCCCCCCCCATCAGTCGCTGCGCAGGGAGACCATGCTCACACCCGTATTCCAACAGCAGGGGCAGTTCTCACAGGTGCATCTTTCCACTCCCTGGCCCTTCGGTGCTGTGCCGGGAAACAAGCCGGGGCATCGCTCAACCGCCCGGGGCTGGGAGTGGCAAGATGCACCCATGCGTGACTCCAGCCCGGCTCCGTCTGCTTTCCCTGCGCAGGCTCTGTCTGGCCAGACGAGTCGACGGAGGCCGTGTGCCCTGGAGCTGCACGGCAGGACTGGGGTGCGGAAGAGGATTTGTCTGGTCGGGTGGGGGGTCAGCACTCATGGGGTGCAGCCTCCCCATTCGCCGGGTCTCTGCCCACGGCTGCCTCCTCTGAGGGGCTGCGCGTGTATCAAGAGCCTGTGCAACGACTCTGATTCTTTTATTATCTGGTCTGACGCCGTCACCCCCAAGCTGGGCAGTGCCAGGCAGCAGATGTCCAGTGTCAGGCACAACTGGAGCATCTCCATGGGATGTCCCTCGGGGCTGGAGAACTCACCAAATTCATCACCCAGTTCCGGTTCTTCCTCGAGGTTGAGGAGGACGGGAAAAGCATCCTCGTGGTGCAGAAGCCTGGGAGGAAGAGGTGTCAATCCAGGTGACTGTGGAGGCCAGGCCACACCTCTGCATCTGGCAGTTCAGCCTCAGCCTAGGCCTCAAGCCCGTCTTGTTCTGCACGGGCATCCAATTCAGCAAAGAAAACAACCCGCCCGGCCTCACCCCTGCCTCTGCTCTGCTGAATGTCTGTGTGGACAGAGAACGCCAGCACCGCCATGATGTTCTGGAGCTGGGCCTGTGAACGTCTCTGATCCAGTCTTGCCACTGCAGATCTTTCCCCAACTTTCTCCCACCTCATCCCAGCTGTTTTTTCTGCTATTTTCCCTCCTGTTCCCAGCTTTAACAAAAACTCTTTGGCAACGTAGATGGTTCCATTAACTCTGCTTTTCTTCCTATTACTATTATTACTATTACAGCTGGGCAGAAGATGGTATTTGATTTTCCAGTGTAAAACTGACACTTTTCTCCAGCTCCATGGATGGGTTCAGTTCTCTGAGGTCCACCATGTTCACCCTAATTCATATCCCCTGTTTTATGGTTCGCTGGAGGAGGGCAGTCCTCCAATTGTCTATCCCACACTTGACACCAGCTCTCAGATTCCTGGCCTGTTACTTTCTCTGCAGCTACGATCACTACCCAGCAGGTGGCATTGGTGCATCGAGCTTTTCTTTCATTCTTTGCTTAGCAGAAGCTCTTCATGGTTTAGTCATTTCAAACCCAGCCATTTACATACATTTTTTAAGCAATTTCTTTTAATATTTCAGAGTAACAAATACGTTTGGTGCGTCCGTCTCTCAGTATTCATTTTCTTTTTTGTGCCAGACAATTCCTCGGAGGGAAATATCACATGAACATAAGAACGGCCAGACGGGGTCAGACCCACGGCCTATCTAGCCTAGTGTCTTGTCTTCTGACCGTGGCCAGTGCCTGTTGCTTCAGAAGAAAAGAACAGAACAAGCAATTATCAAGTGATCCATTCTCTGTCACTCATTCCCAGCTTCTGTCAGTCAGAGGCTTAGAGACGCCCAGAGAATGGAGCTGCGTCCATAACCATTGTGACTAACACCCTTGTGTGACTAACACCCCTGTGCGGAGGGTTTAGGTGTTTCTCCCACTGCCTTTTATTGCTCTTTGTAAGTCTTTCTTCTGATCAGTTCTGGTTCAGGCAGAGGTGGGGGAGTTCTTCGTGAGTCAGACAGGCTGGGTACTGCACCAGGGTTCCCCCAGAACACAGAGCTGACAGGTAACACGGGGAACCCAGTGACTGCAGGAATGGGGAAATTTAACACTTGGCATATTAAGAAACTAACTATTATTAAACAGTATTTTCAATAGCTGTAACCCTGTGCCACTTGGTGCATTATTTTGCAATCTAGAGCATTTCCCTTTTGTGTACAACTGTGTAATGATATTTAGTTTATTATTCTGCCAAGTGTAAAATTTCACCCCTCTGCTGTCACTAGGGTTTGGTCCAAAACTGTTAGAAATTAGCAAAAAGACTTTATGGATGAAAAAGGAAACTTTTCAAATTCAGGTGCCTGCCTAGCTGGGACAGCAAAGAAACCGAAGGCAGTTTGGTGGAATCAGCAGGGGAACCGAGAGGTTTGGGACCAGTGTGTTGGTCTGAAAGCAAACGGATAGTGAGACGCTGTGGGAACACAACCAGATGTTTCAACAGAAGCCAGCAGCAGAATTACTCGCTCCGTTACTTGAGTCAGACGTTCAGCCAGAACAAGCATGGAAAGCATCATATTATGAGAAGCAACAGAGCAACACATATTAATAAAGAGTTTTTCACCATTTTATGTGCATACAATGTTGCAAATATTTTACAAATGTAGAAGACAAAGTTAATTTCCAACAATGAAAGGGGAAAAGCAAAAACAATTAAATGGGATCCACCCGCTTCCACAGTCTTAAGAGCTGCACAGAAGAAGCTACGGGTAGCACCTCAGAAAACCAAGGCAATGACGGGGCTCCAATAAAAACTTTGTGAAGGTGAAACTTGTGTGGCTGGCTCATGCATCAAAAAGCACCACAAAAAAATCCCCAGTGGAGAATGCCTGAGGTGCCGCCTGCATGGCGACAGAGAATGGAAACTGGGAGAGGTTTTGGGGGGGGCTGGGAGCTACGTGACATATGATGATCGAAGGGTGGGAAAGAGCACAGGATGGAGAGGTACATCCCACCCTGTGACCTCAGAGATTTTGACCTTATCTGCCACCCTGCAGCACCTTCCCTTTCCTAGAGATGGTCCATGTGGCTCCAGTCCAGGTCGCTAGTCCTAGCACAGCCGGCTCCATGTCTGGTCACGCGGCAACATCCGGGGACAAAGCTGCCATGGACGCGGCGCCTCCTGCTGGCTCAGCTGTGGCTGGAGAAGAGTCGAGGGTCCCTGGCTGTGTCTGCGCCGGGCGATACGGCCCGTTCTGGCCCCCTACAGGGGAAGCCCAAGCAGGAATTGACTCAATTGGAGACCAGCTGCCCGGGGCTCGCTCCAGCCCCCCTGCAGCCTGGGTGTGTGGCGGCAACAACGGGGAACCCAGTCACGACTCCTATATCCAGCCAGGGTTCAGCACGGAGCCGCTGGGATCTCACACGATGGTAGTAAGGCTCAATGGGGGACACTAGGAGGCGCTGTGTTTTAGGAGGGGCACTAGGGGGCGCTGTGCGGGGGGCAGGTGTGTGGATCCAGGGGGATTACTAGGGGGTGCTCTGTGGGGGCATCACTCACTTTTCCTCCTCCTCAGGTAGCAGCCCAGGGTCCCGGCTCCAAGGACAGTGAGGAAGACGCCAGCCATGATCACCAGGAGACCCGCCGGGGCTGTGGCCTTGGCATCTGGAAATGCCCCGAGACAGACTGAGCCACGGACCCCCCAAACCCCTGTGCCCCGCCCCTCGGATAGGTCCTGCCCTCTGCCCCAATAGGCCTGGCCTAGCATCCTTCCTTCCCCTGGTCGGGCTGCTCCCCCGGCCACCCGTCTGTCTGCCCTGCAGCTGGACACCCCCTTTTCTGTCTCCCCTCCCCTGAGCCCCTCAAATCCTCTCTCCCCCTCTCCCTCCCCCCAGTGCCTCTCTCTGTCTACCTAGCCCCTGGTGCCCCCCAAATTCCCCCTCTGCATTTCCCACCTCCCTCTTCCCCCCACCCCTTGTGCCCATCTCCCCCCCCATTAGGGGATGCCCCCACTGCTCCCCCACCCTGCCCCGCCAGTACTCACCCCAGGTCACTCTCAGGGGGCGTCCCCCAGGCTGCTGTGTCTCACCACACACACGTGCTCCGTGGGGCCGACCCCCTCTTGCCCCAGCTCGATGAACACCCGGACCTGGAAGGTGGGGTCCGCGTTGGGCTGGATCCCGCTGGTCACCTGCTCCCCCTGGGCCCCTCGGTCCCCCCGCTCCCAGGTCACCTCGATGTCGCGGGGGTAGAAGCCTGTCACGTGGCAGACGAGGCGGGGCGGCCGGTCCTGGGTCCCTGGGACGAGGGCCACGTGCGCTGCGGGCCGGGCTGTGGGGAGGGCGAGAAAGGGTCACGAGTCAGGGACTGGGACAGCAGGGGCTGCGGGTCGGGAGTGAGGGGCACCGGCCGAGCTGTCACCTGTCTTCTGAGCCATGAAAGGTGCCGTCATCCCGAACAAGAACCGGCAATAATGCAGCGTGTGGACTTTCATCGCAGCGAAAGCCTCCCCTTGGCGGTTCCAGCGCTCGGCGATGTGCCAGGCTTCCGGGTGTACGGAGAACCAGCGGTTCTGGTCGGCCCGGTACTGCAGCACGTCCTCCCCATTGAGGGAATATCTGGTGGTGGCTCGGTCGGCTCCGGTGCCATCGTCCAGCTCACAGCTCTGCAGGATCTGCAGGTAGTAGGGCTCTGGGGGCAGAGGGGCTGTGTCAGCCACCATCTCCCACTCCCTATCCCCCGTCCCACACTCTGAGCTCTAGGTATCAGGGAAATCACTGCCCTCCAGTGTCCCCTGCCCAGCCCCAGCTTCCTCCCTCCTGCTTTATGCTGCCCGCCCCATCCATCCCCTGAGCTGGGGACAGGGACTCACCCGCCCTTGGGGAGCTGGTGTTCATCTCCCGCACCAGGCCCTGGTACTCGGCCTCCACCCAGGAGTCCCAGGTCAGGCACTGGGTGCTGCGCGCTCTCCAGAACTGGTGGCTGCCCTGGTCGGCTGGGGTGTAGCCGTTGCGGAGAGTCATCTTGCTGGTGCTGCTGTCGTAGGCTGTGAGCACCAGGTCGTTCATGCTCAACACATTCAGCCGCTTGGGCAGGTTGGGGGCCTCCCAGGGAGAGATGAGCTGGTAACAGGAAAGACGGTGAACTCCTGCAGGAAGGAGAGAGATGGGATGTGAATGGGACCCAGGCATCCGGGACAGCAACCCGAGGGGGCCACAGAGCGCCCAACTCTGGGGGAAGATACTGGGATGGGGAATGGGACCCAGGCATCCGGGAGACCAGGGGTCACTTACCAGCCAAGGCAGGGGAGCAGAGAGACAGGAGCCAGAAGGAGACCGAGACAGGTTTGGCCTGAGGAGCCATCGCCCTAGAGGAGACGGGACGGCTGCTCTAGGGGGCAGGATCTGGAGCCAGGCCCCAGAAAGCTGGAGGGAGCACGGCTGCCCTTCCCTGCGCTGAGCTGTCTGCTGCTCTGACAGGAAACACGAGAGGGGAAACCCAGACACACAAGCGGAGCCAAGTCCAATGTAGACAAATCAGCCGTCCCCTCCCCGCACAGCTCACTGCATCGCAGGAAGCCTCGTTCCCCTGGCAATGCAACAAAGATCAAACCCTCCTGCTGCTGGCTTCAAGCTGTCTCTGTTGTAACTCACATTTCCTTTACGGGGAGGTTTTTCTCTGAGTGCAGCAGAGCAATCCTGAGCTGCTCCGAACCCCCCAGTCGTCCTTTCAGTCGGCCAGGGTTTTCCAGAGAGAGGGGAGTTAGTGGGTCTTGTCCTTCAGTCCAGGAGGCTGGATTCTCCTTGCCTTAGTGATGCTGCTGGAGCTGGTCCAGCTGCTCAGTGCTTCTGGCCTGGAAGCTCTGGTGTTATCATCACCGGCTGGGCCTGACAGTTACCCCGTGTTACCAGGGACGGCCCTCATTGAAATAGAAAATTGCCTGTCCTGTACTCAGGCAGTTCAGGGCACCTTTATCCCGTATTCTAGCAGCAGGGGCCAGTTCTCATGGGTGCATCGCTCCACTCCCCGGCCCTTCAGTACTTTGCAGGGAAACGAGCCAGGGCGTTGCTCAAGCGCCAGGGTCGGGAGTGGACTGGAAAGATGCACCCATGAGCAACTCCAGCCCGGTTCCATCTGCTTTCCCTGCGCGGGATCTGTCCGGCAGGACGAGTCGACGGGGGCCGTGTGCCCTGGAGCTGCACGGCAGGGCTGGGGTGGGGAAGCTGCTCTGTCTGGCTAGGAGTGGCCAGTTTTCTTGGGTTGCAGCCATCCCACTCGCCGAGTCACTGCTCAAGGCCCCAGCAGAGGGGAGGAGCTGCTGGTCAGAAGCTGATGTCTCTGCAGCTGGGAAGGAGCGAGGCGGGCGGGGAACCTGGTCCCCGCAGCTGAGGCCACCATCCGCGCCTGGCCCTGCTCACCGTTGCAGGGCGGGGGTGCTAAGGAAACAGTCCCTGGTTTTTGCACTGCAGGGTTGGCCCCCTGCTAATTCAGCAGCTCTCCATGTGGCTCGTAAAGGCGGAGCGCAGACCAGGTGTTTTGTCTTCAAGCCACAGGCCTAATGTCCTGGCTCTGTGCAGACAGTGCAGGGTGACCAGATGTCCCGGTTTAATAGGGACCCTCCTGATACTCGGGGCTTTTTCTTATAGGCACCTATCGCCCCCCATCCCATTCTGATTTTTCACACATGCTATCTTTCATCCTATGAGTTGGGGGTGGAGGGTGTGGGTTGGGGGCACAGGTATAGCAAGAGGGGCTGGGGCTGGGGCTGGGGCTGTGGATGGGAGTGGCAAATGAGGACAGGTGGTTGGCAAGCCTTGGACCGGCTGTTTGTGAAAATCTGTATTTTCCTTGTTGGGGGAGGGAGGCGGCATCATCTCTTGCCGGCTTTGCCGTATCTTACACGTTAAGTTCTCTCTCATTTGCCACTGAATAACCATGACAACGACAGTATGAGATTGTCTCCTTTGTACCCTTCTATAGACACCCAACCAGGGAAAAAAACCGAGGAAATTCAACCCCAACAAGTTGGTGAATGCTGAAAAATCGATTCTTTATTCAGGCTTGACAAATTATTTGCATTTCGGCAGCAGATCCAACCCCCCCAACGATCCCAAAGCAGAATTCAGGCTGTGGTTATCATGAGAGACGACAGAGAGAACATGTCATGAAATCATCTGCCTTGGTAACAAGATTGAAAGAGAAGCTGGGGCACAGGAAACAGACAAGTGTTCTTTGCAAGCTCAGAGGTGGGCAGTGGGAAGTGGTAAGTACGGGTTTGAAGGGACTGATTTCATCCCATTGATTTGCACAAGGCCAACAAAAGACAACCCGAGAATCTCTCACTCCTACACACACCCATAAAATTCCCACTGGGCACCGCCCTGCACCTTCAGCCACCTCAATACCGTCAAAAAGAGGCCCCGTGTCCACTCCATTTAGAGGAACTATATGCAATTGTGTTTGTTTTTTTCAAAGTGTCTGTTGGTGGCTGAAGTGACTGGAATTGTCTGGCCCCAGAAGAGAAATTAATTATTGAAAGGCAGAAGCACCCGACGTGCGTGTGACTTCCAAACTTTAAAAGCAGTTGCTTGAAAAAGGGGAGGACCCAGTTCATAGGCCGGGTTAATCCAGTAATTTGAATGACTAACAAATAGAGCCTCCTATAAGCAAAGAAGGAAGGAAAATGTCGATGCACGAATGCCATCTACTGGGGAGTGATGGAAGCAGCAGAGAAAGTCACAGGTGGGAAATCTCAGAGCTGGTGGCAAGGGGCCAATAGAGAATGTGAGGATTGTTGCCCTCTAGCGACTCCCAAAACAGGGTGTGTAAACTGTGGCCAGCGCAGTGACCTCACCGTTAACTGAACCCACCAACAAAGCTGAAGGACTTAGATGTGCGACCAGATGCGGGGACAAGTGTGCGACCTGCTCTCTGCTATCCCAGGGTTACATGAGACAGAGAGCTGGGAGCACATTTTGGAGGACTGTGTTGAGGGGAATTTGGAATTTTTTTTGGCAAAAGGAAAATGTTCACAGAAAATATCAGTTTCCCTCAAACTCTCTTGCTGTTTCATCAGAAAACGTGAAAAGTTTTGGCTAAAACTAAAACATTATTCACATCTCAGCAAATATTGTTTGTTTTTGGTAACTTTCAGACAATATTTGTCAGTTTTTTACAAGTTTTCTGCCAACATTTCGGGAGGTTTTTGGCTACATTTTTTATCTGGTTTTTCAATAGGAAGTCTAAATTTTCCGTGGGAAAATCAAACACCGTTTTCCGACCAGCTGTAAAAATAAGAATAGGAAGGACAGGACAGCTAATGGAATCATCCACATTGCAAAGGAGGATTGGGTAAAGCTGGGAAGAAGAAGCAGAAGAGGAGACAGAGCTGGGATGAGGTGGAGAAATTTAAAGCAGCACAGTGAAAGTTCTGAAGTGATAAAAGAGAACCTCACACACACACACATCAACAATAGCATCATGGCGCTGGCGTTCTCTATCCTCACGGACACTCAGGGCACCGGAGGTAGGGGGATGTTGTCAGGCAGGTTGTTTTCTTTGGTGATATTGATGCCACTGCAGAATAAGATGGGATGCTGGCCTAGGCCGAGGTGGTACTGCCAGATGTACAGGCTCTTTTGGGACTCCAGGGTCACCTGGATTGACTCCTCTTCTTCCTGGGCTTCGTTCCAATCCTCCTGCTCCGTGTGGAACCTTTGAGGAACAACTGATACCTGGCGATGAGTTTGGTGAGGGCTCCAGCCCCAAGGGACATCTCAGCGGAGATGCTCCAGTTGCCCTCAATGTTGGACATCTGCTTCTTGACGGAGTCGGTGCTCAAGTCCTTTGACAGCCGGTAGGAGTTGCCCTTGATGATGGTGATTTTTTTTGGGGCCCCCCACATAGTGATCCCCGCCCCGGCACGCGGGGTGCAGCCTTTTGATCTTGATGTCAGTCGGTTTCTGTATTTCCTTTGTCCACAGGTAGCAGCCCAGGTTGGAGCGGACGATGAAGAAACCCTCATCATTTTGGAAGATGTCGGTATGCGGGGCGTCCGTGTGAGGGACCAATGATCCATCGGCAGGTGTCCAGTCCTGGGGGAGGACAGAAAAGGGGAGAAGGGAGGGGAGGAGCTGGCGAAGGGATTCAGGCACCTGGAGACGCTCATATCCCCATGGGGTGTAGGAAGGGCCCCAGATGGGGATCACCCTGTTTCTATCAGTGGATGAACTCTGCAATCACACCAGGGGTGAATCCAGAATGGCTCCTCTTCTCCGATTCTAGTGGAGCTATGGCCCATTCGCACTAGCTGAGGTGATCATGTATGAATTGCTGGTGCTTTGGGATGCCCAGCCCAGGCAGGTGGGTGCTGTGATGTCTCCTGGATGTGCCCTGGGTCTGCAGCCCTATCTCCAGGGCTGGGATTGTCCTGAAGGAGGGAGAGGACGGAAAGCCCAGGGTCCTGCCCCAGGACGATTCTACCTCCTACGGGATCCCACTTACCACCCTGCTGTGCTCTGTCCAGGCCATGTCTCCTCTGCCTGTCACCGAGCAGGAGGGGCTGTCCTGTATGGAGACAGAGAAATGGGGACATAGGAGAAAGCTGGGGTGAGGGCGAGATCCATGAATATGACTCACAAACCAACTGATGCTGCACAGAACTGTAGACAGACAAATTCCCTCCATCCTGACCCTCAGCCCCTGTATCCCAGCCCTGGGCTCCCCTTCCCAGCTCCCACAGCTCTGCCGGTGCATCTCACTCCTGACCCACAGTCCCCTGCTAGCCCAGTTGGGATATTTCTGCTGATCCCCCAGGCACTCACTGGTAGGGACGGAGTTTGAAGTTGCTGCCTCGTCTGAGTCTCTTCCCCTGGGGTGGATGGAGCTGTCCTTTCTAGAAAGGATCCTCAAGAAGTGAGACGCTCTGACAGCCTCTGGGTTATATAGGACAGACCTGGGTGTGTCTTGACTCTTCTCCCTTCCTCACCGCTGCCTTCCTCTCACCCAGTCCTCCCTGAATTCCTGGGATCCCCTTGTGACAATGGACGTGACCTTCTCATAGACTCATAGCCTCTAAGTCAGACGGGACCATCGTGCTCATCCTCTCTGACCATCTGCACGTTGCAGGCCACAGAACCTCAGCCGCCCACTCCTGCAACAGTCCCCTGCCCTCGGGCTGAGTTACCTCCCCCGGGATCCCACTTACCACAGTTGATCTATCGGACGGGAACATATCTCCTCTGTCTCAAGCAGTGAAGTCGACGGGCTGACCTGCGTGGAGGTTAAGAGGGGAGAAAACAGCAACCAGATCCTGGCATGTAACTCACTGCCCATCAGCAGAGCTCACAGGAAAACAATGCACAAAAGTCCCCGAAGTCCCGCCCCGCAGCCCCCTGCTAGCCCAGCCCTTGGCTCAGCCATCTCCCCCATCCCCAGCTCTGACAGTGCCCCTCGCTTTGGACCTGCAGCCTCTCATATCCTGGTCCTAGGCTGGCTGGACAGGAGGAAGAAACTCACTGTGGGCTACCCCCTGGCTGCTCCCCCCACGTAGGCTGAGCTGCTGCTTGCAGTAACACCAGGATCTCCTGAAAGGTCTGCTCCAGCGACGGCAGGGACTGCTCTGGGGGTGTCCCCAGTCCTGCTGCCTCTGCGGTCCTGAGCCATCCTGGCCCAGGAGACAGTCGTGCTGGACTCTGGGCCGGGTGCGGTTCCCAGCAGCAGGGGAGCCCATGGACGCCCCTTTCCCACCCTTCTCTTTGTGGCAGGAGGTGCTTGGCCGGTGAATCCAGCCTCCTTGCTGATTTCTTGTGCTTCTGCTGCAGTCCTGGCCTCCCCTCACACACTGATCTGAACACTGTTGTATCTGGCCGGTGGGCACCCAATGGGTGAGGGGCGCTACCTCAGTTTCCTAACTGGCTGGGCCAAGCTGTGTATGAGGTCAAGCGGTCCCCACTGAAAAGAAGGGCTAAAAATGAGCAGCTGTATCTGAACCAGCGGGAAAGTGGGAAGCTGGGAGACAGAAGGCCCAGGACGCAGAGGCCCAGAGCATTGTGGGATAGCATTGGTGGACCATCAAAACAGGAGCCTGGCAAGAAAGCTGCAGTCAGGTCCTGGCTGCCAGGTGGGTGGGATGGGGCACATGGGCTTGCACCCACCCACTGGGCAAGGAAGCCAGCAAGTGTCTGAAGGAGGGAGAGGAGTGTGTCAGAGTGCTTTGTGCGCGGACCCTTTGGGCTTCAAGAAGTGTCAGGGCCTCCGCACACTCTGCTGTGTAGATGCACCGTGTGAGCTTGGACAAGCCACCTCTGAACCTCAGTTGCATCCTCCTCTAAGCGGGGTTAAGAGAACACTGCCCTTGTCGCTGTAGGGACTGATCTGCAGCCAGGGGAAAGAGGCCGGTTGGTTTCACACGGGTCGTGAAGGGGTCCTGGGCTTGCCAAGGCAGGCACTCCGGGCTAGAGGAAAGGGAAGTTGGCTGAGATCCTGCCTTCACTGCACCCACTGGGAAATGCTCTTATCCAGAGAAACCCTCAGTGTCACCCGATTGCTCTGCAGTGTTTGCATAAATGCCGCTTGACCTCACCACGCTCCGAAGTTCTGCCTCTGGCTTTGCCCAGGGGTAACTTCCTACCCTGATTGACCTAGAAGAGGATGAGCTGAGCAGAGAAATAAAAATCCATGAGGGGAGCAGAGCAAATCCAGGAGACCTGTCCCTGCTCAGTCCTTCAGGCTGGCAGGAGGGGAACGGGTCAGTCCAGAGGTGGCACACGAGCCCCTCACCCCGTCTCTGACCTGTCACAAAGAACCACTTGAAGCATAGTGCAGGGCTTTTCTTGTAAACCAGGACTGGGGACTTCGCTTCCCACTAGGCTAAGTGCTTCAGCTGTCAAAGGCTTTGAGTCTCCGTGCTAAGGTGCTGGTGGGTGTGGAACACCCAGAGCCTCTCAGCTGTAGCCAGCTGTTAGCTCTGATGCCTGACTGACAAGCCAAGCTCTTTGAGCAGGGATGTCAGCCCATCACCTTGACAGTGAGAGCTGCATCGGCTCTCACAGTCAGCTGTTCACGTGCACGCGCAGAGCTGTTTGCCATGGAAGCGGGGAGAACCCAGGGCTGGGATAGGAGGGGCTGCAGACTGGGATTGAGGGATACCAACACAGCCCTTGGGGTGCAATCTAGAGTGAGGGCAGCAGGGGCTAGCCTGTGGGTGGAGATTGAGCTGCACCGGCAAAGTGTTTAAAGTCCACACCTTTGTCAGCAAATTTGTCCTTTCTCCAGTCCTCACTTGACCCCCGTGATTTAGTTCCTTTCACTCTTCATTCCTAGGAAAATCTCTGTTTGCTAGTGTGATATCCCATATCTTCCTGGCCTCCTGCCATATCAGGCTCCAGATAACAGGCAGAAGGCTCAGGGGATTTCATCTCAGAAAAAAATTCTTTGAAATGGAATAAAAAATGTGCGGGGAGGGAGGGAATATTGGAAATAACAAAGCATGCCAAAAAGTGTTGTAACGAACAAGATGGTGGAATTGATGAGTGGTGCTAATGACTGATGTTCCATGACAAGGTGTCTTTGTTATTCCTTTTGTTTTCGGTGATTTATAAAATAATGAACGATGTTCTTAACTCATTAGGAATTACCTGTTGCCACAAACGTTCTGAGTCGTAACAGCTGGGGTTAGGAAAGATCAGTCATGCAGCTTGTGGGAAACTGCTGGCTCTCCTCCAATGGATACCGCGATTCTTCCCTAGGTACTGGGTCAGGGCGCTCCCAGTTACCCCATCTCCAAGTCGGGTCCCTCCAATAGTGTCCCATGAGGAAGGGGAGGGAGAAGGGACCCAGGCCCGCCCTCTACTCTGGATCCCAGCCCAGCTATGTGCTGCTGATGGTGTCTAAGCCTGCAACACTTTCCTCTGGGCTGTTTCCCCCTCTGGCCGTTCCGCTCCTTGTTCCCTGCCCCTATGGAGGGCCTCGATCTAGGCAGTGCCCCGATGCCCACTCCTCTTCCCTCCCTCCCTCCCCAGGTGGCTGCCCCTGCTTTCACCCATGGGTCGCCCTTTGGCTCCTTCGCCGCCTCGACCAAGAATGGCACCCCGATGGAGGCCACCCAGCCCTCTGTCTTGGTGGCCGGGCTCTGATTCTCGGGGTGTCCCTTCCTCTGAGGTGGGATAACCCCCCTTCCTACCGCCTGGGGGTACCGGCCTGGTTACCCTTCAGCTGGGGCCGTGGCCAAGGGGGCCGAGGCCACTAAGGTGCCTGGGCCCAGCCCCATGGTGGACATCTTCCCCTTGCCAGCCCCCTGGGTCCCGACCCCACCCAGAAAGCGCCACAGTGCCCTGACGGCCCTGTTGCTGGGACCTTGGATCCCACCCCTTCTCCGGGCCTTGGCCCTTCTTCCACTCAGGTGTCCAAGCCCTTGTTTGTTCCCTCTGCCCCCTCGACCACAGGGGCTGCTGATTCTTTTTTGATCTTCTACTTTGTATCCCTGCAACGAATAAAAATGGAGATAACAAAATCCAAGCGTTGCCTTCCTGGGTGGTGGGTATTATAGGCAGGGGCCTTCCCAAAAAGCCAGGCATGGCCCCACCCACGCGTCACCCTGAGGTTCTGCCCCATCCTCCTGCTCTACCGAGCCCAGGCAGGTGTGGCAGCAGCTCTTTCCCCCCTTTCTCAGCTTCCCCCGAGCAAGTTGGGGCTGAAGGGAGAGGATGGGATTCATTTTCTCCCTGGCACATGGGAGATCAGGCCAGGTATCCCAGATATTGAGCCACTAGGACTGTCTGGGCGGGAATGACTGACCCCGCTAAGACAATGAGAACCGCAGTCCCTGAAAGAATAACACCGAGTAGAGGAAGCTGGGAGCGGGAACGTGTCCAGAGAACAGAAAGCAGAGGGCTCTGGGTCTGTGCGACGACGAGAGGGGTTCACAGACACAGGCTGGAGAATCCCCCTTGCCCCAGGGGTTCCTGCATCAGCCCAGGAGCTAAATCTCTGGATTCGGCTGAACATTTCTAGAGAAAACGTTATCCCCAAAGGGAAACAAACCCCACACACTGGGTCTTTTTCCTGCAGAATATGGCACTGTTTTGTTTAGTGCATTACTGAAACACACAAACCCCTCTGGGAAGAGAAAGGAGGCCGCTGAGCCCTGCCCTAATGTGATCTCTTGTGTTGTGGTGCGTCATGTGTTGGGAGATCCCTCAGGGCACTGAGATGTGGTGTCGGGTGTAGGTGGCTTGTGGGGCCCAGAAGACCTTGGAGGACACAGACTGGAAGACCCTGAGGTCCCCCAGACTTCAAAGGCCCATATTCAGCCTGTGGCCTCTGGAGACACTTTCCTTTGTTCTTCTCCCCAAACTCATTTCTTCACTGTATCAATTCCACCCACCCCCCAGTTTTCATGGTTCTTCTAAATTTCCAACCATCATCTCCACAGAGACCCCAACTCCCAGGCCCTCCCTGGCTCCCTCCTGCTTTGCTTCTTTCGCTTCCATTTCCCCCCTTCTGTAACCCCCCAACCAAGGAAAAAACCAAGGAAATTCAACCCCAACAACTTCATGAATGCTGAAAAAATCAATTATATATTTAGGAATGACAATTTTTTTGCCTTTCGGCAACAGATTCAGCCCTCCTCAGTGATCCCAAAGCAGAATTCAGGCTCCAGTTTTAATGAGAGAAGACAGAGGGACCACGCAATCATAGAAAATGAGGGTTGGAAGAGACCTCAGGATGTCATCTAGTTCAACCTCCTGCTCATAGCAGGACCAAAACCAACTAAATCATCCCATTAATGAAATCATCTGCACTGTAACTAGGTTTAGAAAGAAACTGGGGAACAGGAAGTGGAGGAGCCAGGTTTCCAAGCTGGGAAGAAGGCAACACTTCTCTCATAGAGAGTGTCATTTTTTTGGTCAGAAAACCTGAAAACCAGTAAAATATTTGTCAGTTTTCAGCAGTTGTATTTTGGGGGCGGGGTTTGTGACGTTTTGCCAGTAATTTTTCAGCTTTTGCCATTTTTTCTCAGCTTTCAGTACTTTTCTTCCACATTTTCTGGGGTTTCAGCAGCTTTCAGTCATTTTTTTGTTTGTTTTAATTTCTCAATAGAAAGTCCAAATTTTCCATGGGAAAATCAAACATAATTCTCCAGCCAGCTGTAATAATAATAGGAAGGAAAGGATGTTAAATAAAGCCATCTTCATTGCAAACAATATTTGGGTATATCTGGGAACAGGAGGAAAATCAAGAGAACAACCAGTTGGGATGAGGTTGAAGAAATTTGGGTCAGCTCGGGGAGAGATCTGAAGGGTGTAAGACCAGGGCAAAGAAGCTCACATGGCCACATCCAGACCATCGTCATGGTGCTGGTATTCTCCATCCTCACGGAGACTCAGGGCACCGGAGGCAGCGGAATGCGATCGGGCGGGTTGTTTTCTTTGGTGAACTGGACGTCCCTGCAGAACAAGACGGGCTCCTGCCCTAGGCTGAGGTGGTACTGCCAGATGTACAGGTTCTTTTGGGGCTCCAGGGTCACCTGGATTGACTCCTCTTCTTCTCGGGCTTCGTTCCAGTCCTCCTGCTCCGTGGAGACGCTTTTCCCGCCATACTCAGCCTTGAGGGAGAACTGGAACTGGGTGATGAGTTTGGTGAGTTCTCCGGCCCCGAGGGACATCTCAGCGGAGATGCTCCAGTTGTGTTCGATGCTGGACATCTCCTGCTTGGCGTAACCCACCTTGCTGGTGACCTTGTCTGACCAGGTGATGGAGGAGTTGGAGTTGTTGTGCAGGGTCTTGATGCACTCCCAGCCGCTGGTGGAGACGCCCTTGGTGAGGGCCAGCCCCCCAGGGAAGAAGTTCAGCACGTCGGGGTGGATGGAGAAGGAGGAGTCCAGGTTGTCTTTACTCATGTCTGCGTAGAGGAAGAATTGAGCCCCCCACTTCTCGTCCATCCTGATCAGGGTTTGGTACTGATCGATCCCGAAGTAGTAGAGCCCCTTGCGGCAGTCAGGGTGCAGGACGAAGTCTTTTTCGTCTTGACCTGTGCTCAGATTAGTCACCCAGCGGATTATGTCCTGGTCTTGGAAAATGATGAAGAATGTCCAACCCGCCCTGCCATAGTGGTCCCCGCCGCAGCAACGGGGATGCAGCTCATAGACCTTGGCTCCCTCGTCTGTGGTCAGGTCCTTCACCACCCGGTAGGAGCTGCCCTTGATGACGTAGATGTTGCCTTCCTTCCGGCTGCCCATGTAGTGGTCCCCGCCCTGGCACGAGGGGTGCAGTTTGTGGATGGTGATGTTATGCCCTCTTTCCAGAAATTCACTCACCTGCAGGTAGCAGCCCAGGTCGGAGCGGACGATGCAGTCTCCCCTGTCATTGCGGAAGATATCGGTGCCGCGGGAGTCCTTCCGAGGGACCAGTGACCCACTTATTGGCGTGAATCCCTGGGGTGACAAAGGGGAAGGAAAGCGGGGGGAGTTGAGAAAAGGATGAAGGCAGCTTGGTGGGTTGGAGGGGGATGCATCAGTTTGAGAAGACCATGTGCACGGTGGGTTGGATGGGGGCACATCAGGGGACTTCTCTGTTTCTATCCTGGGCAAAATGTTGCAGCGACCCCGGGAGTGAATCCCTCAGGACCACGACGGCTCCTCCTCTCTCAGCCCCGTGGAGCTATAGCTGATACGCACCGGCTGGGGTCTGGCCCACTGACACCGATGGAGCTAGGGACCTTTGACCGTAGCTCATCTGAATTTTGGGAATCATTGATGCTAGAAAACACCCCCAGCTCCAACAACGCCCAGGTACCTGGGATAGGAATGGGGCAGCCCTGGGAGATTTCTGCAGTGACGTCTCCTCGATGTGCCCTGGGCCTGAAGCCTTATCTCCAGGGGGTGAGATTGTCCTGAAGGAGGGAGAGGTGGGAAATGCCCAGGGTCCTGCCCCTGGGGTTCCTGCCTTGCACGGGATCCCACTTACCACCTCTGGTGTATTGGACTGGGCCATGTCTCCTCTGTCTCACCCTGCAAGTCCGACGGGGTGCCCTGCGTGGAAATAAAGAGGTGAGAAAGTAGCAAGGAGATGCTGACGTGTAACTCGGTGCCCAGCAATAGGAATCCATGAATAGAGCTCACAGGAAAACAATGCGCCAACGTTTGTCCAATCCTGACCTACAGCCCCTAATATCCCAGCTCCCGGCTCAGCCCTGCCCCCCAGCTGTGGTAGTGTTCCTCTGTCCTGACCCGCAGCCCTCTGCCAGCCCAACACTGGACACAAGGTTTTCTCCAGAAATTGAAATTAGAGGGGTGCTCACATTTACAGGGGTGAGATCCCTGATAGTGCAGATGTGCTGCATGTAACTTTTTTTGGGGGATTTCTAAAACAAAAATCCAAAGTATTGTAAAATGTATTGTGGTGAGGGAGGCTTATTCCGCCCCTGCGGGTCCTGTGCTTTCTTCAGCTACGCCGGTGGTCTGTGGGTGGGTAGGAGCAGGGGGGCCCGGTCCTGCCCTCTACTCCGGGCCCCGACCCAGGCACCCTGCAATGAGTAGCCTCAAACTGCTCAGTCCCTGAGACCTACAACCTTCCCTGGGTCACCTGTCCATACAACCCGCTGCTTGTGTTCTGCTTCCTGGAACCAGGGAGGAGGGTTGTTCCTCCTTCCTCGCCTTGAACCTCTCCATCCCTGTGATCCTCCCCTCTCTAGGGTGAGGTTCCCCCACCTCAACTCCTTCGCCCAACTGCGTGAGCGACTGGGTCCTCCTTCAGGCCTCTGACCCTCGGCCCTAGCTCCCGCACCTGATGTTGTGACAGCAACAGCAATAGCACCAAGCTCTGTAGCCTAGCCTAGCCTAGCCATGCCATGCCACGCCACTCTACTCCTTCTCTCAATTCCCTTCCAGCTGCCTGAAATGGAGGCTTTTAACTGCTGGAGCAAGCTCCTTAAGTGGCCTCAACTGGCCTAATTGCCCCGGAGTAACACCAGCTGAATCACCCAGGGAATAAGGATTTATTGAGCCTGCGGCTCATATTTATGCCTTCCAGCCCCCTTTTATAGCCGTCAGGGCTGGCCCTGTCACAGTATTTAATTCAAATTGACCTTTGAGAAATGATTTAAAGTATAATAATAAAAATGTTTAATACAGAGACTTCTTGAAACAGCGACGATGCGTGATAATGACCTGGGCAAAGAATGTCTTTTAAATAGCTCGGCCTACTAGAAAAAGGAGACTTCTATGTTTTCCAGTCACTAATCCAGCATTCTGGAGCATAGTCACTAACACATACTAATCTAGCTGTCCCAAGATTGAGAAATTATATTAATTCCTTCTAGACATGTGCAATCTTTCATGAAATTTCAATAGAAACATTAAGGTTACTGTGACTGCCCTGTTATTGTAAGCAAGTTTTGTTCATTTTCGTCGGCAAGGTGATTTGCTGCTAACTCTCAGCCTCACGTTTTAAACATCGAAAACCCCCAATAAACATTAGCGTTTGAATATATGATGATGATTTTTATATCTATGCTTTTAAAGTGTGTGTTAATGTTTCCATTTCAATTCAAAATTCCAACCAACAACTAAATGGAATTGTTTTCCAACTCAGAAATGTTTAGAACTACTGTATCTAGTTGGAAAAGGACTAAATAGGCAACCCTGCATGATGATGTAACTAGCTGACCACTTGTGGGGGTGTAACGGGGGAGTTCAGAGGGGTATAGTGAAAATCCGGATTCAGATTCCCCCCAGCTCTGCTGGTGCCCCTCAATCCCGACCCCCCAGCCCCCAGCTATCCCAGCCTTGGGCTGGTGGGTCGTGAGGAAGATACTCACTGTGAGGAGCTGAGTTTGAAGTGACTGTCTCTGTTCCTGTCAGGGTGTCTCTCTCTAGGTGGGTGATTTCTGGTGAAGATCCTCCGTCCTCTGCAGCGTGAGACACTCAGAAAGGAACCGGGTTATATTGGGCAGATTTGGGCGTTTCCGCCCTGTCCCCGGACCTGCCTTTGTGGGCGGCACTCACACGCCCCGCTGGTTCCTGGAATGCAAATCGCCCTTCCCCCAGCACACAGGGAGCTGATAACCAGACAGACTTTCTGGGGCAGGTGAGCACCAGCCAGGCACCTACCTGGGCGGCTGCACAGCTACTTCGAAGCCCTGCCAGCTGCACACGGGATGCGCTGGCCAGGGCCTGCCTGGAGAAGGGCACTGCCCCTGGCAGCACGGGGTGGGCATGGCTGGAACAGCTCTGCAGGGCAGGGGCAATGACAGCGTGGGCGGAAATCCCAGGGGATCCCCTGTGACCCGAGCAGGTGGAGGGCACAGGGGCTCTTGTGGATGGGGCACCCCAGGGGAGTGGAGGAGGATGGGCAGGGCATGGGGACGCTGAACTGCTCTGAGAATGGGGCAGCGCTGGGGAGGGGGGAGTGCAGAGCACAGGAGAGCCTCCTGGGAATGGGGAGGGAGCAGCTCCCGGGGGAGGGTAGGACGATGGCATTTTAAATGCCCATTTCTCAAGTGTGGCGGAGGGACCCCACAAAATCTAATAGCCCTGGGCCCACAGGAGAGTTAATCCAGCCCTGGTGTCAGGGACTGAGCTCACTCTGCCTGTCTGAGTGCGGACAAGCCACTGCCTGACTCTGAGCCTGACTTGCATACTCCTCTGATTGGGGTTCAGATAACATGCCCGTGTCGCTGATCTAGGGCCAGTTGGTTTCAGGGGGGTTGGGTGGGGGCCGCTGGCATCCCTAGGCTTCGCGCAAAGGGAAGTGGGCTGGGACACAGTTCCATGGAAAGCAACGGTCCAGAGTCCAATTTGCAGGAATTCTGCAAAGGGTTTATTGCGGGTTACGCTGATAAGCTTAGAACTGTAACTGGATCTCCAAGCCTCTCACACCAGTTGGGCTTATTTCTCTCTACGCCGATCGAGTTTCCTCCCCCCAGTCCAAGTTCTACACACCCATTGAACTCCCTCCTTCCCTGGCCATGGGTCTGTACTCTGATGAAACCCCTCCTCCCTCTTCTTGATAGCCTTAATTATCCCTGTCGGCCACCTCCCCTCAGAACCACCCCTTCCAATGTATGGTCATATTCCATTTTGGAGGGGTCTGTGTCTGGGGGCTTTAGTACAACCCGTTTTGTACCCCCTGGGAGCAGCATCTTGGTCACTTTATGGCCCTATGTTTGTTTCTTTTTAACACCTCCCTTCACCTCCCTCACTCTCCCAGCTGCTCACTTGGGCTTGTTCTGGTCTTGAAGAGGAGTCAGAGCTTTCCCTCTTTTGTGCATTCGTATATCACACCTTTGCTGCACCTTGACATATTTTAAATACATCCCTTCTCTTTTCCCAGTAATGAAGAAAACCGTCTCATTGCGCAGAGGCAAAAGTAACACACACTGTCTTTGTTCTTTGCTGACATGTACATCTCAGACACTAGCTGTCAGGCAGGCACACAGACTCCCATCTCAGGCAGATACACACAGGCTAACTCCTTATACTAATGTACATTATATACTTATACCCTAACAAGGAGGCTCAAAGGATTTCATCTCCAAAGAGATTTAGCAGATTAGATTCTGAAATGTCAGGCTTTAAGTGACCTGAAAGGTCATCTAGTCCAGATCTCATTTTCAGTCTCAAACCAAGCTAGTGTATATACAGAACAGGGGAACCACCTTACAACAGGATGCATTGGGAATGCTAGATAACATGCATACAAATCGGCCAACTCCATACCTCCAGTCTTGTGTGACAAGTGAGGCTGTTTTTAATCCCACCTAAATTGCATAAGAAGCCTATTTATTTTATTGAAAAACAAAGGCGAAACTTTGAAAGGCAATAGGCTAATGAGATAAATCACTTTGGGACAGGTATTCATTTTGACTATTTCTATTCTCCCGTATAAGGATACAGGGAGGAGATGTCACCTCTCTACATCCTTGGAAATTTCTTTTAATATATGGTTTGTACTCAGAAAAAAATTTGGGGAAGATTAGGACAAATTTTAAGACCTCAGTAAGTTATTTCCTGCATATTTGCAATGGAAAATTCTGAAACTGAGAAGGATCTGGTCTTTCAGATATATCCATAGCTTTTAATTTATTCCAGTTAATGCAAAAAACAGAAATCTTTCCAAAAATATCATCAACTGTATTCAATAATGATGGGTTTGATGAGGATGGATTCTTCAATAGTACAAAAATGTCATTAGCAGATAAACTGATTGTGTATTCTTTCCTGTTTATAACTGCACCTTCGATGGCTGAGTGCTGACGTATGTACTTTGCCAATGGTTCAAAAGTGATTTAAAAAGAAGGTCAGAGAGGACAGCCCTGTCATTGCCTTCTTTCTAGCTGAAATGTGGGAGAAATAATTGCATTGGTTGATTTTGAAGCAAGGGAAAGTTGTAAAACACACTGACCCAATTCAGGAATATTGGTCCAAATCTGATTTTCTTTTAAGAAATTCATTAGATAAGGCCACTCAACCCTGTCAAATGCTTTCTCTACATCTAGAGAGAAGGCTATGGAGGGAATATCTGACACCTGAGTTCGCTGGATCAAGCGAGCAATTTTTCTCATATTATCAGCAGCCTATCTTCCTTTACTGAAACCATCCTGCTCTGTGTGCATATTGATAGGATGACGATGATGATGTTCAGTAATGCTGCTTAAATGTTTGCAATTATTTTGCAATCTGTGGTCAATAGAGATAGGGACATGGGCTGGAAGTTGCCACAGTCTTTTTTCCTCTTTAATATTAAAATAATTAAAGCAGTTCTTATATCATAGAATCATAGAATATTAGAGTTGGAAGGGACCGCAGGAGGTCATCTAGTCCAACCCCCTGCTCAAAGCCATGAGACATGGCTTCTTTCTGTAACTTTTCAGTGAAGACCTTTCTACCAGGAAGGAGTAAAAAGTGGCAGAGGCAAACATAGAAATGTTAAGAACGTGAAGCCTTGAGGAGACTCTGAGTGAGCAGAGAATTACTTTGATAGGAGTACATGGAAAACCTGTCAGCACAAAAGAAACTGTTACACTGTGTGAAAATGAATATGGCTAACATGATTTTATGGAACATAAAGTTTAAGGGTTGAATTGTGGAAGGAAGGCATATTCCTATGAAAAACATAGTATACTGGGACTCTGGATTCCTCAGTCACTGCAGAAGGCCTGATGATCACTGCTGACACACCCTGCTATCCAAGGCATGCACTCATCCCCTCCTCCAGCAAACAGTTCTGCTTGTGCACCCCAATGTTTGATTCTGAGCACTGTTTCCATTTGTGACATGGCCGTGTGTGGGGATGCACCTTTCACTGTCAGGGATCCCGGGAGATGTCCCTGTTTAGATGCTCAACATGTCAATCAGGCCTCACTGCTAACAGCCGGCTACAGAAGAGAGAGTTTCACCCTCCAGGCCAGGACTCCTGGGTGTCCTCCACCCACCACTATGGAAGTGCAAACCCTTTGAGAACGGAACCCCTTGGCCCAGTGGGAAGCATCATCCCGAGCTCTGGTTTACAAACCAAGCCCAGAGCTATGGAGCCAGCAGTCCTGTATGATAGACCAGAGCCAGGGGTGAGGGGCTTGTCTGTGCACCTCTGCAATGACCCTTTCCCTGCCAACCAGCCTGAAGGACTGAACAGCGACAGGGTGGGCTCCTGGGTTTGCTTTGCTGGGTTCCTGGATGTGTCTTTCTCTGCTTGGCTCATCCTCTTTTAGGGAATTCAGAGCAGAAAGTTACCCCTGGGCAAACCCAGAGGCTGAACTTCAGAGCATTGCAAGGTTAAGCTGCATTTATGCAAACTGCAGAGCAATCAGTTGACACAATATTCTTATCAGTAAGTGAAAGTATGGGTTGGATGAATGATGGACTGAAAGCTGGCTAGATCATTGAGCTCAACGGGTAGTGATCAACGCCTCCATCTCTAGTTGACAGTCAGTAATGAGTGGCATGCCCCAGGAGTTTGTTCTAGGGCCAATTTTGTTCACCATTTTCATTAATGGTCTGGAGAATGGAGTGTATTGGACCCTCAGCAAGTTCGTGGATGACACTAAACTGGGGGGAGTGGTAGATATGCTCGAGCGTAGGGATAGAATACAGAGTAACCTAGATAAATTAGAGGATTGAACCAAAATAAATCTGATGAGGTTCAATAAGGACAAGTGCAGAGTCCAGCACTTAGGATGGAAGAATCCCATGCACAGCTACAGACTGGGGACCGACGGCCTAGGCAGCAGTTCTACAGAAAAGGACCTGGGGTTACAGTGGATAAGAAGCTGGATATGAGTCAGCAGTGTGCCCTGGTTGTCAAGAAGGCTAATAACATATTGGGCTGCGTTAGGAGGAGCATTGCCAGCAGGTCACGGGAAGTGATCATTCCCCTCTATTTGGCACTGGTGAGGCCACATTTGGAGTATTGTGTCCAGTTTTGGGCCCCCCACTACAAAAAGGATGTGGACAAGTTGGAGAGAGTCCAGAAGAGGGCAACAAAAATGATGAGGGGGCTGGAGCACAAGACTTATGAGGAGAGGCTGAGGCTTGTTTATTCTACAGAAGAAACGACTGAGGGGGGATTTGGTAGCAGCCTTTAGCTACCTGAAAGAGGGTTCCAGGGAGGATGGAGCTAGGCTGTTCTCAGTGCTGGAAGATGACAGAACAAGGAGCAACAGTCTCAAGTTGCAGTGGGGAAGGTCTAGGCTGGATATTAGGAAAAACATTTTCCCTAGGAGGGTGGTGAAGCACTGGAATGGGTTACCTGGGGAGGTGATGAAGTCTCCATCCTTTAAGGTTTTAAAGCTGCGGCTTGATAAATCCCTGGCTGGGATGATTTAGTTGGGGTTGGTCCTGCTTTGAGCAGGGGGTTGGGCTAGATGACCTCCTGAGATCCCTTCCAATCGTCATCTGCTATGATTCTGTGACACAGAGGGTTTTTCTGTGGAAGAGCATTTACTTGTGGGGCTAGTGAAGGTGGGATCCTAGCCCGCTTCCCTTTGCTCTAACCCAAACTGCCTGCCTTGGCAAGCCCATGGCCCCTTCCCAACTCCTCTGAAATCAACTGGCCTCTTTCCCCTGGCTGCAGATCAGGCCCTACCATGCATCTAACCCCATTTAGAAGAGGGTGCACCTGAGGCTCCGAGATGGAAGGTGACTTGTCCAAGATCACACAGGCTGTGTCTAAACTTCAGAGTGCACCCAGGCCCTGACACATGTTGGAGCACAAACTGTCCACACCCAAAGCTCTCTGACACATGACAGCACCCCTCCACACCAGACACAGGCTGGCTGCCTTGCCCAGGGCATTTCTCTGAGCTCGTGTCCTGCTGCAGGATGGGACCCAACGTGGCCATTTTGCAGAGAAGACATGGCTTTCTTGCTAGACTCATGTTTGGTTGTCCACCAATGGTATCCCACAATCCCCTGGGCCTGTGTCCCCCCAGACTGTCTGTCTTCCATCTGCCCACTCACCTCCCATGAGGCAAAGGTGACCTTCTGGTTCACATACAGTCGCTCCGCATTTAGCCCCTTGTTTCCACGGAGACAGCTTGACTTCAGACACAGCTCTGCCCCGCCTGTTGGGAAATGGAGCCGGTGCCCCACATCCACTGGCTGCTTGTGGGCCTGGCACTGCAGGGATCTGGTCAACGTGTGGGGTGAGACTAGCGAGGGGCAAGATTTCAGCAGGATCACAAGAAACCAGCATGTCTGCGAGAGTTCAGCAAGCAGGCTGGATCCACCGGGCAGCTCTCCGGGCTGGGAAAAGATCAAGCACCGCAAGGGAGAGGATGCGGCTACCTGCCCCTAGCATGAGTGTAGGGAGTGGGTGTGGCCTCCCTCTGAAAATGACAGGGGGGGATTGGTCGAGCCTGGCAGGGCGGAGCCACAGACTGCCTGTCTGCCCGCCCGGAAGTGAGGGGGAGGGACTGGAAGTATAAAAGGAAGGCCCAGGAGGTTAGTCCGCGGCAAGCTCCCGGAGGGGAAGGACGTCGCTCCCTGCCTTCCAGAGCTGCCTGCAGTCTGGTACCCAGGGAAGCGAACCGGGGCTTGGGACTGGGCGCCAGTGAGGAAGCAGCCGGAGGCCTGGGGCCCACCCGTTCCTCCGGAGCCGAGCACCCCGGAGGACCTAGTGATCCAGATGGGCCAGGATCTGGAGGAGCTGCCAGACATTGATGACGGGGAGAGGGCCCTGATGGGGCTGGACTTAGAGGAACTGCCCTACGCCAACTTCCCCCACATGCTGCCCAACCCACTACCCCCCGACGATATCGAGGGGCTCAGCAATCTACCCATGACCCACCAAATACCAGAGGGAAAGGGGGTACGAAGTAGCCCAGGAGAGGGGAAACACAGTCCAGGGACTGTGGAACTGGGAAGTGAGTCAGCAGGTTGCGGTTGGGACCCCGCTAATCCCATGGCACGCCCCTCCGCCACGGATAGGGACCTGGGCTGGGGCGCAGTGGAGGCGGGTGGGCCTGTGTCCTCCTTGCTCTTTCCCACACTGCACCTGGGATAATCTGAATTATTTGCTGCCCCGCGGGGGCTCTGAACTCTTTGCTGCCCTGTCGGGCCCCAAAGACTGTGTCCCGGCCCCGGCGTGGGCCAATACCCGCCGGACTAGGGTAGCGAGTGGGTGTCGCCTCCCTTCAGACCCACCTATTACAATGAGCAATTCACTAAGTGCTGGGAGTTGCGTCCATCCCAGAGTCCCCCGTGGCCATCTGCTGAGCAAAGATGGCTCATGTCCCTGGAGACAGAGGTCACCAGCAGAGCAGATCCTGTACTCACCGGCGTAGATCCCCCTAGTTTTTCTACCAGCCACAGATCAGCCTACGCAGGTGGAGCACCCAGCTGCTATCCTGGGACCATACCCAGACAGTGCTTCCGGGGATGACCCAGGGAGCACCCCACAGAAGAAGAAGCAGCCCAACAAGAACTGGAGCCTGGTACATTGCGACTTCTTCTTTTTATGTTATTGCTATACCAAATGGGAGGGATTTCTGATCTGCATCTGGTATGATTTTCAGAGAGGAAATGACAGGCAAGGGAATTGTATTTTGCCCTCTGCAATGACTGAGACAGGGTGCATACCTAGCTTTTCCCCAGGGCTTCCCCATCCCAGGAGCCCTGGCCCAGTTCCTATAAATGCCCCCGCAGAGTCTGCCTGTCTGTCTCCCTAAACAATTGACACCCTTCATCTCCTCGGAGAAGATTTTATTCATATTCAGAGCTTCATGAACAGAGGGGATCTGTGTGATCATCCCATCCCACCTCAGGCCAGAGAACTGCCTCCCCAGCAATTACTTTTCAAGAAACATCTCGGACTCCACCACGCTCCTTGGGAAATTGTTCCCTTCTCACTGTCTGGCATCCTTCTGAGCTGCCGTCTCCCAGCCTGGCAAAACTGGGCTTGGGCATGGAGAGTTCTTGTGTGAAGCTGCCCTTTTGCCCATTGTCTGTCAAGAGGATGCTGGGGAATCTTTATGTCGCTCTTGTGTGCGCTATCGTCTAGCCTCGTCCCATGGCTCCTATTACATTAGATCTACACCATCTAACAGACATGCCACTGACTCACCCGGAGTAGAGAGACAGACCTTGGAATACAGCATGGTTCAAGGCTAGAGACCAGAACCAGAGGCTGGGAATCAAAGTCAAGCCATGTATTAAAGTCGATGTTTACACGTTCACTGTCCGACACATGAACTTGTCAAGCTCACTGCTAGTGTTGCTAACACTCCTAAGAAGCAACAGATTCTGGCATCATTCATTACTGTACCTGAAACCACAGAGCCAGGGCCTGACAGCAATACACCTGGTCGAGTGCCTTTGGCACTGAACTGTGCCTAAGGTTGGTCTCTATGAGTAACGTCAAGATCTGCTGAATTACCAGGCTGTGCTCTCTGCTAACCTTAACCTTAACTGCTAACCCTAACCACTAACCCTACCCCAAACACTACGCCAATGTTAACCCCCAAACCTAAAGCTAACCTGTCCCCTAACCATAACCTTAATACCTAGCCATAACCTCTAACCCCTAACCCTAATCCCTAACACCAACCCTGTCCCTAACCTCTAACTCCTATCCGTAACCCCTATTCATAACCCTAATCTCAACCCCTAACCATAATCCATAACAATAACCTTAACCACTAACACTAACCCCTAACCTCTAACCCCAAAATTTAATCCCTAACCATAACACCTGTGTCTAACAATAACTCCTAACACTAACCCCTAATAATAAACCTTAACCCTAACACCTAACCATGAGACTTAAACCTAATCCTAACCCATGCCCTCTGACCCTCACCTCTAACCACAAACCATGACCCACAACCTTAACCCCTAACCCTTAACACTAACCCCTAACCATAATCCCTAAAACTAATCCCCAACCCATAAACCTAACCGCTAGCCCTAACATTAATAGCTAACCATAACACCTATGACTAACACTAACCCTAACCCCTAAACATAACCCCTAATGCTAACCCTAAGAACTAACCCTAAACCTAATCCCAAACACTAATCTCTAACCATAAACCCTAACCCCTAATCATAACCGCTAACGAAAACACTGAACCTTAACCCTAACACTTAATCCTTAATCTATAACCCTAATCCTAACCACTAACCCTCACCTCAAACCATAACCCGACCTCTAACCCTCAACTCTAATGCTAACAGTAATACCAACCCTAACCCCAACCCCTAACCTTAAACCCTAATCTTAAACCCTCAACCTAACCCCCAATCCTGAGCCCCTAAACCTAACCCCAATAATAACCATGAACCCTAACCATAAACCCTAGCCCTAACAGTAACCTAACCATAACCCCTAACGCTAATCACATCCCTTACCCCCTAAAATTGACTAGTAAACCTTAACCATAAAACCTAACCCAAACCTATGTACCTGATCTTAACCCCCAACCCTAACCACTAAACCCAATACTAACCACTAACCCTGAAACCCCAAATCCAGACACTTAACCCCTAACCATAACCCATAACTATAAACCTAACCCCTAAATCTAATCCTAACCCCTAACCATGACCCAGATACATAAACCTAACCCCAACCTTAAGAATAACACTAATCCCTTATCCTAACCCAAATCCCTAACCATAACACCTATGCCTAACCCCTAATGCTAACCCCAACCATAAATCCTAACCTTAACAATAACTGATAACCCTAAACTAAACCCTTCAGACTAACCGCTACCCCAAAATTCTAACCCTAACACCTAACGTCTAACCATGACACCTAACCCTAACCACTAAACCCTAACCGTTAACCGTAACCACTAATGCTAACTCCAAACTATAACCCCTATCTGCTAACCCTAACACTTAACCTTAATGCTAACCCTAACCCCAGCCATAACCCCTATACCTACCTCATAACCCTAACACTAACTTCTAGCCCTACCCCTAATCTAAATTCCTAACCCTTATCCTTACCCCTAATCACAGACCCTAACCCTAACCCCAACCCTAACCCTGACCCCTACCGCTAACTATAACCCCTATCCTCTAAAGCTAACCCTAAACCCTGCCACATAACCCTAAACACTAACCATTAACACGAGTTGTTAAAAGAACTGGGAAACCTTGAGAGACTGACTGACAGCCAGCAGAGGGGACTGGTCTCACCCTGCATCTGGCTGGCGGGGGAGTCAGGAGAGGGCCTGGTCACGCTCTGCAATTGAGAGGTGGAGAGTGCTACTAGGATGGTTGGTAGGGCAAAGGGAAAACCAGATGGGAGAGGCAAAGCACACGTCCCACATACTCTGGGGCAGGCTGGGTTCTGCTCATTGGGTTAATTAATTTTGTTTGCATTGTTTTAACAATTCAGTGCTGTGTTACTTCCTTCCTGTCATAAAAAGGTTTCTTTCTACACTCAGACTCTGTGCTTGCGAGAGGGGAAGTATCGCCCTCTGGGGTGCCCAGGGGATAGTGTGTAATGTCCCAGGTGACTAAGTGGGGGCTTGAGCTGGTTTGCTGTTGTATCATTGAAAGGGACCCCAAGATATAGAACCTGGCCCTTGCTGCTGCCAACTCTGTCTGACAGAAGGGTTACACGAGGTTAAGAACCCACAACTGTAGCCACAGTATTGGCCTATCTGCAGCACCTGCTCCTCCTAGTATTTCACAGCAACACCATCGTACTGCTGAGGGCCCACAAGATTGCAACAGATGAACTGGAGAGGTAGGAGATCCCGGAACGTAGTCGAATCCAACACCCATAATACAATGATGAGACGTTTGAAAATGACATCATGCAGCTGCAGGTACTGCCCTCATCCCATCCCCCTGCCCTCCCAGTGACCTCACACTGCTGTAGGTATTGCCCCCATCCCATTTCCCCACCCCCAGTGGGTGTATGGCACCAGGGTGTTGCACAGTTGTCATGGGGATGCCCCACTTGGTCCTGTCCCCCCAGGGCAGACCCTGGCCCAATCCAAACCCAGGGCTTAAGCCCCCAACCCTAACCACTAAACCCAATACTAACCACTAACCCTGAAATCCCAAATCCAGACACTTAACCCCTAACCATAACCCATCTCTCTCTAATCTTAACCCCTAACCATGACCCAGATACATAAACCTAACCCCAACCTTAAGAATAACACTAATCCCTTATCCTAACCCAAATCCCTAACCATAACACCTATGCCTAACCCCTAACGCTAACCCCAACCATAAATCCTAACCTTAACGATAACTGATAACCCTAAACTAAACCCTTCAGACTAACCGCTACCCCAAAATTCTAACCCTAACACCTAACGTCTAACCATGATACCTAACCCTAACCACTAAACCCTAACCATTAACCGTAACCACTAATGCTAACCCCAAACTATAACCCCTATCTGCTAACCTTAACACTTAACCTTAATGCTAACCCTAACCCCAACCATAACCCCTATACCTACCTCATAACCCTAACACTAACTTCTAGCCCTACCCCTAATCTAAATTCCTAACCCTTATCCTTACCCCTATTCACAAACCCTAACCCTAACCCCAACCCTAACCCTGACCCCTACCGCTAACTATAACCCCTATCCCCTAAAGCTAACCCTAAACCCTGCCACATAACCCTAAACACTAACCATTAACACGAGTTGTTAAAAGAACTGGGAAACCTTGAGAGACTGACTGACAGCCAGCGGAGGGGACTGGTCTCACCCTTCATCTGGCTGACGGGGGAGCCAGGACAGGGCCTGGTCACGCTCTGGAATGGAGAGGTGGAGAGTGCTACTAGGATGGTTGGTAGGGCAAAGGGAAAACCAGATGGGAGAGGCAAAGCACACGTCCCACATACTCTGGGGCAGGCTGGGTTCTGCTCATTGGGTTAATGAATTTTGTTTGCATTGTTTTAACAATTCAGTGCTGTTTTACTTCCTTCCTGTCATTAAAAGGTTTCTTTTTACACTCAGACTCTGTGCTTGCGAGAGGGGAAGTATCGTCCTTTGGGGTGCCCAGGGGATAGTGTGTAATTTCCCAGGTGACTAAGTGGGGGCTTGAGCCAGTTTGCTGTTGTATCATTGAAAGGGACCCCAAGATATAGAACCTGGCCCTTGCTGCTGCCAACTCTGTCTGACAGAAGGGTTACATGAGGTTAAGAACCCACCACTGTAGCCACAGTATTGGCCTATCTGCAGCACCTGCTCCTCCTTGTATTTCACAGCAACACCATCGTACTGCTGAGGGCCCACAAGATTGCAACAGATGAACTGGGGAGGTAGGAGATCCCGGTACATAGTCGAATCCAACACCCAGAATACAATGATGAGACGTTTGAAAATGACATCATGCAGCTGCAGGTACTACCCTCATCCCATCCCCCTGCCCTCCAAGTGACCTCACACTACTGTAGGTACTGCCCCCATCCCATTTCCCCACCCCCAGTGGGTGTATGGCACCAGGGTGTTGCACAGTTGTCATGGGGATGCCCCACTTGGTCCTGTCTGGCCCCATCCCCCCAGGGCAGACCCATCCCCCAAGAGGAATTTGATTTCCCATCTCTCTCTCTCTTCCCCATCACAGCTGAGGCACAAGGCCAGGCTGACCCGAGCCGTGGACACCATCCCGCTGCCCAAGCGAAAGATGAAAGAGGAAGCTGTGTGCAGCGTGGCCGGCTGGGGCCGGAAGAGTAACAAGAATAGCGCCTGGCCCTCCCCGACTCTGCGGGAGGTGAAACTGAACGCTGTGGGCAAGGAAATGTGACCAACCTGATTGCTTGTCTATGATGAGGTGACTGGCCCTGTGGATGTAGGGAAGGCGGTGGATGTGATATACCTTGACTTTAGCAAAGCTTTTGATACTGTCTCACACAGTATTCTTATCAGCAAGTTAAAGAAGTATGGGTTGGATGAATGGACTATAAAATGGATAGAGAACTGGCTAGAGCATAGGGCTCAACGAGTAGTGATCAATGGCTCCATGTCTAGCTGGCAACCAGTCACAAGCGGAGTTCCTCAGGGGTCGGTCCTGGGGCCGGTTTTGTTCAACATCTTTATTAATGATCTGGAGGATGGGGTAGATTGCACCCTCAGCAAGTTTGCGGACGACACTAAACTGGGGGCAGTGGTAGATACCCTGCAAGGTAGGGATAGGATACAGAGTGACCTAAACAAACTGGAGGATTGGGCCAAAAGAAATCTAATGAGGTTCAACAAGGACAAGTGCAGAGTCCTCCACTTGGGAAGGAAGAATCCCATGCACAGCTATAGACTGGGGACCGACGAGCTGGGCAGCAGCTCTGCAGAAAAGGACCTGGAGGTAACAGTGGATAAAAAGCTGGATATGAGTCAGCAGTGTGCCCTGGTTGTCAAGAAGGCTAGTGGCATATTGGGCTGCATTAGGAGGGGCATTGCCAGCAGGTCACGGGAAGTGATTATTCCCCTCTATTCGGCATTGGTGAGGCCGCATTTAAAATACTGTGTCCAGTTTTGGGCCCCCCACTACAAAAAGGATGTGGACAAGTTGGAGAGAGTCCAGTGGAGGGCAACAAAAATGATTACGGGGATGGAGCACAGGACTTATGAGGAGAGGCTGAGGGAACTGGGCTTGTTTAGTCTGCAAAAGAGAAGAGTGAGGGGGGATTTGATAGCGGCCTTTAACTACCTGAAAGGGGGTTCCAGGGAGGATGGGGCTAGGCTGTTCTCAGTGGTGGCAGATGACAGAACAAGGAGCAATGGTCTCAAGTTGCAGGGTGGGAGGTCTAGCTTGGACATTAGGAAAAAGTTTTTTACTAGGAGGGTGGTGAAGCACTGGAATGGGTTACCTAGGGAGGTGGTGGAATCTCCATCCTTAGAGGTTTTTAAGCTGAGGCTTGACAAAGCCCTGGTTGGGATGATTTAGCTGAGGTTAGTCCTGCTTTGAGCAGGGGGTTGGACTAGATACCTCCTGAGGTCCCTTCCAACTCTAATATTCTATGATTCTGTGAAATGTGCCTGTCTCGGCTCTATCTGCACTACACCCCATCTGGGATGCTGTGCGTGGGGAACACCCGGGAGAAGAAGGCGTCGTTCTGGGTGAGCGTGGGACAGGGGCACGCAGCACCCAGAGCGAGGTGCTGCTAGGACAGGAGACTGATGTGGCTGGGCAGAATGGGGGGAGTCCGGATCCATGGTGAGCCAGGCACATCCTGGGAAGCAGGGAACAGACGTCGCTAGATCCTAGGACTCAAGGAGGGTTGCTGGAAATCAGGTGTCCAGGAGGGCGGTGCAGGACCCTCACCTCTAGGGGGCTGTGCAGATCCCAATGCAGAGACAAGAATAGGGAATGGAACCCAGGCATCCGGGATAGACGGGGGCTCACTTACCAGCTGAGACAGGTGAGCAGAGACGTAGAGGCCAGGGCGGGAGGGGGCCCAGGTACCAGCAGGGATAAGGGGGCCAGACGACCGCTCTCTGGGGTGGGGGGTCTGGGGCTGGGACCCTGGAGCTGGAAGGAGTCCAGCGACCCCCTCATGTCTCAGAGCCCTCTGCTGCTCTGCGAGGAAACCCAGCCCCCCGAAACCTGGGCAGGCAGAGCCATGTCCCCACCCCAGCATCACTCGCCCCGCTGCAAGGCCTCTCGCCCTTTCCCTGGAGGATGTGGCTGGGCTGGGGGCAGGTGGGGATGACCATCACTTGGGAAAGCAGGGAGCCTGAGTGTCTCGTGGCCAGGCTCCCCCCACTGGCCAGACCTTCCCCCTCAAGCACACATCACGGGGAGCCAGAGAGTGTCTGACCACAGTCCTGGGCTAGAATAAGGCATGGTCACAACCTCAGAGATCTTCCCTCCACCTCACAGATCAGCAGCCCTATTTTACAGATGAGGAAACTGAGGCACGGGGAGGGGACTTGCTCTAGTTATTATTGGCATTCCGGTAGTGCCTAGGGTCCCGATCAAGGCCTGGGATTGCATTGTGCCAGGTGCTGTACATTTTTATTAGGTGTATTACAGTATTCACTGCCCTATCGGCCTGAGCATAGGTAACTTGACATAAGCAATTTCCATCATTTCTTAGTGGGCATGACTGGGAAGGTAAAGGGATCAGTCGGCTGGGGACGGGACGTCTCTCCTAGCTGACCCTGGTACCATTTGCAACAGCCAAGATGAGCCTGGAGCCTCAGATGAGGTAAAGAGGCAGCCGTGAGTGGACGGAGCCTGCTGGACAGGGGTTGGGTACTGCAGGGAGAGCGTGAGGCAATGTCTCGTTACGCAGCCACGTGTCATTAGCACTGGCAGAAATGTACATAAGGAAAAGTTTGCTGTGTCACCAGGGAGGTGTGGGTTTCCCTAAGCCCACCCTCTATGGTTGAGTCTGATCAACGCGGCATGGACTGTAGTCTGCTAAAGAAGGGTGATGAGACGAGTCAAACTGAGTTCTTGGGTGTTCCCAGATTTGCCCATCACTTGTGATGCACTCATTTATTAAGGTTACGTTCTGGGGTCTCTGTACTTTTATCAATGTGCTGCTTGTGTCATTTGTGTTTCCATATGGAGCTCTATTTCTCCCTTCTGCAAGTCCCTGCCTCCCAACGGGGCTACCCTGCAGGGCCTAGTTCAACAGGGCTGGGTTCCTCCAGCCCCAGGATCAGTCGAACACACACCCAGACACACAGAGATTAACAGGGCACTTCTGAGCAGGCAGGGTCGGTCAGCACTTCCAAGCTGACACTCCTATATGCCCCAAATTCAGCACCTTCCCCCCAGTCTTATGTCACACTGCTCCACAGACCCCACAGGATTGTTGGACATTACAGGACTTAGATAAGAAGAGAGTTGCTGCAGAGCAAAATGGGTAAGCCGAGAAGACGAAAGAATGAACAAAGTTCAGGGAGTGTCTGGCAATCAGCTTGACCATAAAAGTTATTTTATTGCCAGGTGTATAAAACGTATGATATTTGTACAAATAGCCATACAAGGAAACACAAACAAACCACGCAGTTACAAGGTTACATGCTTTCAGTTGGGGTATTAGGGAAATTAAGCCCTAGTTTGATTACAAAAGTCAGGGTTGGAAAGTGATACCTGGAGTGAGAGAGAGACAATGTATTGCGGTCTCACGACTCCATCCATGAAGATTGAACCAGTCAAGGTTCCCAGGTGGTTGTTGTGTGAGCCACCCCTAGGAGCTGTGCAAATGAATTCGATGCAGACTCCTTGTTTTGTTGTATAACTGAGATAGAGGCAGAGATGGATTTTTCCTTTCCTGTTATGATAATGGTATAGCACGGTTTAGTGGGGCATAAGTGGACTCCATCTTCTTAGTTTTCTGAAGTAAGCTCTATCCTGAAACTTGCACTATTGAACCTAAAAATATCTTGATGAATTCTCTGTGTGTGAGTGAAGAATGTATGTGCAGGGCATAAAAAGACACCAACCTAAACTGCTCTGACAACAGAAAGGGGAGTAAAGACACCAACTGCCCCATCCTAGCCCGGAAGGTCGAAGAATGCCTATCAATGACCCGAAAGTGCAAATAAACGACCTGAAAGTAGAGAAGGATCCACCCTGGAAACAAACAAAGTACAGAACAAAGAGACTAGTCAGGCTTGCAATTAACTGGTGATTTACGACCATACTGAGCCTGGAAGCAGCATGACACAGCAAGGCCCATAGACTTACATGAGAGCCAGTAACTATAAAAGATGTGGTAAGAACATGAAAACTTTGGGTCTCGTTCTGCATTTGTCATCTTGAAGCAGCAGATTTGCGACTGAAAGAGGCCTGGCTCCCTCTTCGTGCCCAGCTGAGTTGGTCTCTAGGCTGGCCTGAGCAAAGCATAAAAGGCCTGGTCATTGTATCACACCAGCTTGCGGAACTTCTTGGGTGTGAATGTGGGTGTGAACGTGACGGCTTTGCGATGTTCTTACATTTGTTATAACCACACTGTGTTGCCTTGTCCCCCTGACTAAGATCGTCGTAGTCTTTTCTTTTCTAAGCATAACAGTTGTACCTAAGAGTCCAGCGTGCTGGAGACAGGCAGATCCCCCGAAATGATCAGTCTGGAAAAGGTGAAGTACACGGCAGAACTGACGCAGCTTTTGGATCCAGGCATCAGAACAGAGTTTGGAGCTTGGGTAGTTGTTTTTGTAGGAAAGGAACAATGGTTCAAGGGAGAATGTTAGAGTAGTTTACAGGTAAACAATGATGCAAGGGAGTATCCCAGAGTTGTTCTGCTTAGGCTGGACAATAGGAACTGACCATTCCTGGCTATGGGCGATGTTACTCCAAGGGAGCTCACAGTGCAATCAGGCAGATTCAGTGTTTTGGATACCCATAAAGGATTCATTACTAGTGTTGGTCTGATAAATGCTGAGCTGAGGGTGTGCAGGCATGGGTTCATTAACATGAAGAGCAGAGATTCCCCCATCATGCCGTGCATCACTGCTTCTCGGGTCCCAGAGTTCAGTGCGGTCCCTGCCTTGGAACCTCTGCTCTCTGCTCTGAATGCTAATGGAGATGCCTCCCTCTCCCATCTTCGATGCAAATGAGGCAAGGAGAGTTGCCTTAATCCTGTCACCCTTGTCCAAAGAGGTTTAGGTGCGTCTCCCACTCCCTTTTCATTGCTCTTTGTAAGTCTTTCCTCTGATCAGTTCTGGTTCAGGCAGAGGCAGGGGGAGTTCTTCGTGAGTCAGACACAGGCTGGGTCCTGCACTAGGGTTCCCCAGGAACACAGAGCTGACAGGTAACATGGGGAACCCAGTGACTGCAGGACTGGGGAAATTTAACACTTGACATATTAAGAAATTGAATATTATTAAACAGTATTTTCAATAGATGTAACCCTGAGCCACTTGTTGCATTATTTTGTAATGTAGGACATTTCACTCTTGTATATGGTTGTTTAATGATCTTTAGTTTATTATTCTGCTAAGTGTAAAATTTCCCCACTCTCCAGTCACTAGGGTTTGGTCCAAAATGGTTAGAAATTAGCAAAAAGACTTTATGGATGAAAGAGGAAACTTTTCGAATTCAGAAACCTGCCTAACTGGGGCAGCAAAGAAACCGAAGGCAGTTTTGTGGAATCAGCAGGGGAACCAAGAGGTTTGGAACTCGTGAGTCTCTCTGAAAGCAATGGAAAGAGATATGGTGTGGGAACACGACCAAGCATTTGAACAGAAGCCAGCAGCAGAATTACTCAATCTGTCACATAAGCAAGGCTTTCAGCCAGAATGAGCATTGAAAGCGTCACATTATGAGAAGCAACAAAGCAACATGAGTTAATATAAAGTTTTTAACCATTTTATATGCATACAATGTAAGAAATGTATTTTAAATGTACAAAACAGAGTTATTTCCTACCATGAAAGGGGAAAAAGCAAAAACAAGGAGACGAGCTCCACCCACTTCCGCAGATTCAACAGCTGCACAGAAGAAGCCATGGGTAGCATCCAAGAAAACCAAGGCATTGATGTGGCTATGATAAAAAACTTTGTGAAGGTGAAACTTCCCCAGTGGAGAATGATTGAGGTGCCACCTGCATGGGTACAGAAAATGGAAACTGGGGGAGGTTTTGGGGGTGTGGGGAGCTACGGGGCATAGGGTAATTGGACGGTGGGAAGGAGCACAGGATGGAGAGGTACATCTCACCCTGCAACATCAGGAATTTTGACCTTATCTGCCACCCCACAGCACCTTCCCTTTGCCAGAGATGGTTCATGTGGCTCCAATACAGGTTGATAGTCCTGGCACAGCCGGCTCTGTGCAGCATTGTTACACTTATGAAATAAACAGCAGGATCTTATTCAAGGAGCAAGGCAGTATGCCGTGTTTATTATGGATACAGAAAATATTTGAAAAAGGAATTGCCTAAGACATACACACACACACACACACAGAGTTCTGCAGGAGGGATATAATTACTAGCCTCTTTGTTGCTCAAGCTAAATCACTGTCCAGGTGACTCAGACACAGGGATGGAGTCAGGCTCTGTCGGTCGCGACACGACGCTTCTTGGGCTTTGCAGAATGAGCCCAAAGTCTAGGTTTCTTTACCCCATTTTTATACTTATCCATTCCCATTCGGGTCTATGGATTCTGTTATATTAGATAGTTTTCTTGTTTGATGTAATTGTTAATTATATTTGATATCGCAAGTGTGACAGCAGCTTTCACATTATTCTTTTATTTTTGTTTTACACTTTGTTTTGCTCCTGTTTTTGGGAGTTAACTCCGCTGTTTTTCAGGGTTATTCTGATTTTCGGCCATTTGGGTTGTAAAAGGTTTTTAAACAAAAGCATCTTTTTTCTCTCCTGCCCTTGGA